>NW_020664435.1:3511609-3517724 GCF_002925995.2 Terrapene triunguis | reverse complement strand
GGGGGGGGCAAAAAAACCCCAAAACCACCCTTCCTCCACAAGCGCTGGAGGGAGGCCCGGGAGAGGCAGGGGAAGCCCGGGGCCAGGGTGAGTGAGAGTCCGGCCTGGCCCCGAGCAGGCAGGACTCAGTCGGGCGGTAGGGAGAGTAGGGGAGCGGCCCGTGGGGCCAGGCGGCGGCTGTTCTCCCCCCCTGGGCAGCGAGACTCAGGAGCAGCTACTGCTGCAGCTCCCACTGCCGCGGGGGGAGGAAGCGGCCGATGGCCAAGCTCGGCGGCTGCGGCTCTGGCGCCCGGGCCCGAACCCCCGGAGCCTGGGCCTGCTGCGGGGACCCAGCAGCGCGCACGCTGTGCCCAGCCCCTGGCCAGTCGCGTCTGGGCTGCTGCCCAGCTGGTGCTATCCCACGGCGGCCCCGGGGCGGAGGCATCGGCAGCCCAGGCCCGTTCGTTCCCCTGCGGGACCTGAGCGGGAGAACAGCCGCCGCCTGGCCCCACGGGCCGCCCCCCTACTCTCCCTTCCACCTGACTGAGTCCTGCCTGCTCGGGGCCAGGCCGGACTCTCACTCACCCTGGCCCCGTGCTTCCCCTGTGTCTCCCGGGCCTCCCTCCAGCGCTTGTGGAGGGAGGAGGAATGGTGAGCCTGGGGAAGAGGCGGGGATTCAGGGAGGTAGCCAATGGGGGGAGGAGGGGGCGGAGTCAGGGTGGGGGGGGCGCGAGCACTTCCGGGCTCCGGAGCATTTCCTTGTTTGTCCAGTGTCCCGACCGCACATCAGTCGGGACGTGGGACAAACAAGGAAATATCGGGACAGTCCCGATAAAATCGGGACGTCTGGTCACCCTACCTCCCTCTGGACCAGAGTTAGGCTCCTACCTCCCTTTGAGGAGTGGGACCTACCCCCTGCATCTCTCCTCAGCAATTCCTATTAGCTAGCCTAAGCGGCTCTCCACTCAGCACGCTACTTCTGTGAATCCCTGTTTTAGGCACCTACTCTCCTCATGCATTGCATGGGGAGCCTGGATGGCTAACTCAGGGTTGTGAATTCCACTAGCAACAGGTGTCTAAATTCCCTTGTGAATCCAGCCTCAGATGCAAGGTGGGTATGTCTCTTAAATCCTATAGCTCAGTTCATGCTGGTAACCAAGGCCTGGTCTACACTACGAGTTTAGGTCGAATTTAGCAGCGTTAAATCGAATTAACCCTGCATCCGTCCACACAACGAAGCCATTTACTTCTACATAAAGGGCTCTTAAAATCGATTTCTGTACTCCTCCCCGATGAGGGGAGTAGCGCCGAAATCGACATTTCTGGTTCGAATTAGGGTTAGTGTGGGCACAATTCGACGGTATTGGCCTCCAGGAGCTATCCCACAGTGCACCATTGTGACAGCTCTGGACAGCAATCTGAACTCAGATGCACTGGCCAGGTAGACAGGAAAAGCCCCGCGAACTTTTGAATTTCATTTCCTGTTTGCCCAGCGTGGAGAGCAAAGGTGACCATGCAGAGCTCATCAGCACAGGTAACCATGCAGTCTGAGAATCGAAAAAGAGCACCAGCATGGACCGTACGGGAGGTACTGCATCTGATCGCTGTATGGGGAGAGGATTCCGTGCTAGCAGAACTACGTTCCAAAAGACGAAATGCCAAAACATTTGAAAAAATCTCCAAGGGCATGATGGAGAGAGGCCACCAATAGGGACTCATATCAGTGCCGCGTGAAAGTTAAGGAGTTCAGACAAGTGTACCAGAAAACCAAAGAAGCAAACGGAAGGTCCGGGGCAGAGCCGCAGACATACCACTTCTATGCTGAGCTGCATGCAATTCAAGGGGGGGCCGCCACCACCCCCTCCCCGACCGTGGATTCCGAGGAGGGGGTACTCTCAGCCATGCCTGAGAATTTTGCGGACGGGGAAGAGGAGGACGAGCTTGCGGAGAGCACACAGCACTCCATTCTCTCCAACAGCCAGGAACTTTTTCTCAGCCTGACTGAAGTACCCTCCCAACCCTCCCAAGGCGGTATCCCAGACACTGAAGCCATGGAAGGGACCTCTGGTGAAAGTACCTTTGTAAATATAAAACATGGTTTAAAAGCAAGTGTTTTTTAATGAATAATTTGCCCTGAGGACTTGGGATGCATTCTCGGCCAGTACAGCTACTGGAAAAGTCTGTTAACATGTCTGGGGATGGAGCGGAAATCCTCCAGGGACATCTCCATGAAGCTCTCCTGGAGGTACTCCAAAAGCCTTTGCAGAAGGTTTCTGGGCAGTGCAGCCTTATTCCATCCTCCATGGTAGGACACTTTACCACGCCATGCTAGTAGCAAGTAATCTGGTATAATTGCATGACAAAGCCTGGCAGCGTATGGTCCCGGTGTTTGCTGGCATTCAAGCAACATTCGTTCTTTATCTCACTGTGTTATCCTCAGGAGAGTGATATCGTTCATGGTAACTTGGTTGAAATACGGAAATTTAATTAAGGGGACAGAGGTGGCCGTTCCTACTGGGCTGTTTGCCTGTGGCTGAAAAGAAATCCTTCCCTGCAGTTAGCCAAGTGGGGGGGGGGATGGGGGCGGGCATTGGCACTGAGCTTTTCGCGTTTGGCTAGCAGGGATCTTCCCTGATACCAGCCATGCGGTGGGGGGAGGGGTAAAGCGATCATCCCAGAGAATTGGATGGGGGGAGGGTTAGTTTGGTTTTTGCTGCTGCACGTTAACACGAAAACCGCAGCAGTCAACAGGCTTTGCTTGGTATGGGAAAGGAGGGCGCTGCTTTTATGAAGGTTGCAGAAGCCGAAAGACAATGGCTTACCATGGCCGCATGCAAGCCGAATTCTGTTGCCCAGCCCTGCATCTGTGATCTCTAACACCAAAGCCGCAGGCACTCAATATTAAGATGCAAAATGCGACCTTGTACTGAAATCACATGTACTATGTAATGTGAATACTGTTGTTCACCATGAAAGAGTTTAAGCATTGTTCTGTAAAATGTATCTTTTTAAATACTTCTCTCCCCTTTTCCCCTCCCTCCCGCAGCTGCAAATTTTTCAAGCCTCCCTCCTCCGTCCCGAAGGCTATCTCAGATAAGGCGGTGAAAAAAACGCACACGAGATGAAATGTTCTCAGAGATCATGCAATCGACCCGCGATGAAAAAGCTCATCTGAATGAGTGGAAGGACACGGTATCAAAGTACAGGAAAGCTGCCAATGAACGTGAGGACAGGAGGGACCAACGTGAGGACAGGAGGGACCAACGTGAGGACAGGAGGGATGCTCGAGATGAGAGGTGGCGGCAGGAAGATCAGAGGAGGCAGGATGCAAAGCTGGGGCTGCTGCATGATCAAACGGACATGCTCCGGCGTCTGGTGGAGCTTCAGGAACTGCAGCAGGGTCACAGAGTGCCGCTGCAGCCCTATATAACAGTGTACCCTGCCACTCCACCCCAGTGGACAGCCCAAGCAAAAGGCTGTCATTATTTTGAACTTTTGAAGTGGCCTTTTCCTTCCCTCCTCCCCTCCTCCCAAACCCCACCCGGGCTACCTTGTCAGTTCTCTCCCTCTTTTTATAATTAATTAATAAAGAATACATGATTTTTAAACGATAGTGACTTTATTTCCTTTGAAAGCAAGCTGTGATTGAAGGAGGGAGGGTGGGTTGCTTACAGGGAATGAGTCAATCAAGGGGGCGGGTTTTCATCAAGGAGAAACAAACAGAACTTTCACACCATAGCCTGGCCAGTCATGAAACTGGTTTTCAAATCTTCTCTGATGCGCAGCGGTTCCTGGTGTGCTCTTCTAATTGCCCTGGTGTCTGGCTGCGCGTAATCAGCGGCCAGGTGATTTGCCTCAACCTCTCACTCCACCATAAAGGTCTCCCCCTTACTCTCACAGAGATTGTGGAACACACAGCAAGCAGCAATAACAATGAGAATATTGGTTTGGCTGAGGTCTGAGCGAGTCAGTAAAGTGCGCCAGCGACCCTTTAAACGTCCAAATGCACATTCTACCACCATTCTGCACTTGCTCAGCCTGTAGTTGAACAGCTCCTGACTACTGTCCAGGCTGCCTGTGTATGGCTTCATGAGCCATGGCATTAAGGGGTAGGCTGGGTCCCCAAGGATAACTATAGGCATGTCAACATCCCCAATGGTTATTTTCTGGTCTGGGAAGTAAATCTCTTGCTGCAGCCATTTAAACAGATTAGTGTTCCTGAAGACACGAGCGTCATGAACCCTTCCTGGCCATCCCACGTTGATGTTGGTGAAACGTCCCTAGTGATCCACCAGTGCTTGCAGCACCGTTGAAAAGTACCCTTTGCGGTTTATGTATTGGCTGCCCTGGTGCTCCGGTGCCAAGGTTTGACAGAATTCTGTGTCCATGTCCATGTGCACCTGGTTAAAGAATTCAACTTTGAATTGTTGTTTGGGGTCTCTTATGGGATTATCCCGTGCCTCGTAATCAAAATGTCGTCTTCTTCGGTGACTCTTGTATTCTTGAATGGGCGAGAAAATAGCTTCAGTGTGAAGTTCCTCTGCCAACTTCTGTGCACTCTTCAGAACGTTTTGAAATCCCTCATCTGACCAGTAAGACTGTAGGTATGACTTTGCTTTGTCCAGTTGTTCCATTGCTCCAGATATATCAAGGTCAACACCTTGGAGTCTCTTGCTTACAACATTTATTTCAAACAGTATGTCATGCCACAACACTAAGCACACGGAAATTTAAAGTGATGTATGTTTCTGGTGATATCATTTCCCTCTGCCACTGTTCTCCCACGAACAGTTCCTGTCATAGCATTATCCTCCATAATGGTAACTATGGCATCATCTATCTTCTTAATTTGGTGTTTGATAGGCTTTATCGCCTCCACTCGACTTTCCCATCGTGTGGCACTTAATGGTTTCAGTGTCAGAGAGGATGTTCCCAGATGTTGCTTCAAAATTTGCCATCGATGAGTTGCTGCAGAGAAAAATACATAGATGCTTTCAATTACATTAAAAAATTCAGCAGCCTCACTAGAAGCTGATGCTGCATCACTGACCACCAAGTTCAATGAATGAGAATTGCATGGGACAAAAAAAGCTCGAGTGTTTAACTCTCGGATCCGTGTCTGCACTCCTCTGTTCTTTCCTCTCATGTTGGCACAATTATCGTAGCCCTAACCTTTCATGTCAGCTATCACAATTCCCGTACCTTCCAGCTTTTTAAGAAGCACATTTGTCATACTAGCTCCTGTAGTATCATCAATGTCAATACATTCTAGAAAATGCTCTCTGATAGTTACCATTGCAGGGACGTTTTCACTAGGTTCTGTTGTTGTTACAAAACGCACCATGCTTTCTGTTATCCCCTCTCACCTTTTCTCCTGCCTGCCTTTTATGTCTCTTGTGCCCTCCTTCCTCCAGCACAGCACTCCACCATCTCTGTGCATCTAGAGCAGAGAGAATACATAGGCACCAGCCGCAGACACAATTTTCTACACTCTGGGTCCTAGTGACGCCCCCCCACAGTCTGGCACCTGAAGCGACCGCCTCAGTTTGCCTCACAGTAAGGCCAGCCCTGAGTCATAATCTGCTTCTTTGTTTCCCCCGGATCTGGGGTTGCGGGGAGTATCTTGTACTAGTCCTATATCTAGTGCAGCAGCACACTTGCCTGGGCATGCTGATACCCCTGTACTGGCCTATGAGTTAAGGAAATAGAGCCATGGTTTTACCTCTCCCCTCCCACATGTGTGAAAGGGGATGTAGCAGCCCCATGGAGGCTGCTTTCCCATGGTGTAGATAACTGGTGAAGGGGATAAAGGGATACCTTATGTTCTCTGACTCCCTTGCATAAGCACACAGGACAGGCCACAATCTGTCCCTTAATGAGTATATTATAAAGAAACTTCGGGTCAAATTTTCAGAAGGACTCAGCACTCCCAACCAGGACCAGATTCTCAGAGGAGCTCAGCTGCTGTTCAGGCACTTAAATTAGTGACCTAATTTTCAAAAAAGTTTGACCAGATTTTCAAAAGTGCTCTGCACCCAGCGGCTCCTGTTGTTTTCAATAGAAGCCGTTAGGTGCTGAGTTTTTTTGTGAAAAGAACAGGAGTACTTGTGGCACCTTAGAGACTAACAAATTTATT
>NW_020664435.1:3503867-3511599 GCF_002925995.2 Terrapene triunguis | reverse complement strand
ACTTGTGGCACCTTAGAGACTAACAAATTTATTAGAGCATAAGCTTTTGTGGGCTACAACCCACTTCTTCGGAGTTTTTTTGTGATTTGTTTTTAAATTCTGGCCACTTAATTTAGGTTCCTAAATTGGAGGTGAGATTGCTTGAAAATCTGGCCAGAGTTGTAGGTGCTGAACACTTTTGAAAATCTGGCACTGTGGAGGGGGTTGATCTTGCAAGGTGCTGAGCACCTCCTGTGAGGTGCTCAGTGCCTGGGGTGAGCTGCTGAGCCTGGGGCCTGAGTGTGTTCAGCATTTCTATAGAATTTTATTAGCTTGTTTGTAAAACATATAAAGTGAAATCCTAGCCCTACTGAAGTCAATGGCAGTTTTGCCATTGTATATCAAACTCGGTGCCTAGAGAACCCGATCAATTTTCTACAATTTTCACCTCTATTAAATTCCATAGACCTTTTCCAGAAGGGCACGAGGAATGAAGAGGGAAAAATGTATTTTAAAGCAAAATGAACATCCGGCTTTCAGGTCTTTGATTTCTAAGCCTTTCCTTTTGTTGTCTCTCTTTTCTCTTTACGAACACCTCCATCAGAAATAAATTTCTTTTCATCACAAAACTAATTTTGTGTTGTGATTAAACAAAATCGGGGCAACATGCCCAAAATTTTCTTTCTGCAAACTTCATATGACCAAAACTTACAAAAACACTCATGAAAAGTGAAGAAAAATGGTGGTCAAAACAGTAGAAGCAAAATTGTGCATAGCAGTATGGAAATAATCAATGCCTCCTTCAGTGAAGTACACCTACCAAGCTCCTTGAAAAATTCAACAGTTCACCCAGTCCTCGAGAAGCCCACACTTGACCATGAAGAGCTCTCAAATTATCATTCTGTCTCCAACCACCTGTTCCTGAGACAAATAACTGAGAAAGTAGTAACTTCCAAGCTCCAAAGACATGTGACATCCGCCAACATCCTGCATGCCTCACAATCAGGGTTCAGACCAGAGCACAGCACAGATGGCTTCAGCTCTACAAGATGACCTCCTCCTGGCCATGGACATGCTCACACTGCCACACCCCTCTGTAGCCTTTGACACAGTGGACCACAAGGTACTGCTAACCTGCCTATGTCACATAGCAGGAGTAGCTGGCCCAGCACAATGGCTTCAATCAATTCTCTCCTGTCGAACTCAGAGAGTGGTAATGGGTATCTGTTCCTCTTCCCCGAAGGCCCTCACCCGCAAGGTCTCTTTGTGAGCCATACTATCAACACTTCTTTTCAATATCATTGGGAGAGATAGTGACATTCCATGGCCTTCGCTGCCAACAATATGCTGATGACACAACTGTATATCTCATCCTCAACTGATACAGCCACCTCCACTACTAAAATGTCAGAATGCCAACAGGAAATTAGCTCTTAGATGAAAAGGAGCTGACTCAGGCTGAATCCAGGCAAGACTGGAGTGATGGTCAAAAAGAGGAAATGCTTCAAAGAGCTGGCCAAGACGTTGTCTCCACCTTCCATTAAGGATGTACAACCGCCCACCCCCATTCGCCAATGTGGTGGGAAGCCTAAGGGTCCTGTTTGACTCTTCACTGAACTTGGATGTTTCCAGAAATGCTTTTGTTCATCTCCAGTGTGCTAGGAAACTTCATTGCTTCCTCCAAGACAAGGACCTGGCCACAGTGATCCATCCATATGTCACCTCTAGGCAGGATTACTGTCACTGAAGCTGGATGTGAGGATGATGCACAGGCTCCAGTTGGTACAAAATGTGGCTACCTGCCTTCTCCATGGCTTAGGCTGTGCTCAAGTCCTGTGCTCAAGGCCCTCCCCTGGCTCCCAGTCAGCTTCCAATGCCAGTTTAAGGCATGGGTCCTAATTTTCAAACTAGCACTTCCTGCTGAAGCTGCTCAGCAGCTCCCCTGCTGGCCACCCGCTACATCTCAGGAAAGGAAGGAATAGCTCTGGCAAGTTCCCTTGCCTGCATCTCTGCCATGCTATGGGAACCTGAGGAGAGCAGGATAAGGGTACAGATGTCTCTATCCAAGCCTAAGAAAGGAGTTGATGTATTGATTGCGATTAGAGCTGGTCTCTTGACTAGAGCTGCTCAGAGAATGAGAACATTTTTTGCAAAAACTTGAAAAATGTGTCCCTTTTTTCCGTAGTAAACTTGAAATATGAGATTTTTTGACCAGCTCTTTTCTTGACCTTTTTGAAATAATATGCTCAGTTATGAAGAGGCTGGAGACCACTGCTTTAGGGCTCAGACAACTTTGTCAAATTTAATTACAATGCCCATTCTCTCACAATCAACCTTCCTCAGAGCTAATTTTCCCCCCAGGTCTGCTACCCTGTGTGACCCATGACACTTTAACAGGGAGCAACACTATTGATTATCCAGAGGTTCTAGTCTCCTATAAGTAGCTGCAAAATGGTTAAGGGAAATTTTTAGGCCTTTGTGATTCTCTTTTTGTGGTTTGAGGTTTCAATTGCCTGCGTTCATTTTTTACTCTCCAACCTGCCCTCAATTTTATTTATTTCGATCTTAAAGGAGGCGATGGAACTTTTTAAGAATGTTGATTTTAAAATGAAGAGATTCCAGAAGTTCTTTCACTAATTCCTCTTTCAGTGAAGTGTCATGATGACAAAGCTTTTATGAATACTGCTGTAATTATAATCCAGGCAATGATTTTCATGACTGCTAATTCTCAGTCAGCACAGGGAGCTATAGATTTATTCCTATTGTTATTTGTGCTGGATCTCAAACAATATTAAATTGTTTTAACACAAACTTATTTTGCCCCTTAAATTTGCAATTATTATGGCATCTGTTATGTTATATTTTGGATGTGACAGCAAAATTGTTTGAATTGGTCAGGGAAAGGTAACTATTTTGATTTGAAAATGTTAAAAATGAAAACACTGAAGGGCATCATGGAAGAGGGAGGGAATCATAAAAATGTAGGGCTGGAAGGGACCTTGGAAAATCAAGTCCAGTCCCCTGTGTTGAGGCAGGACCAAGTAAACCTAGACCTTCCTGACAGGTGTTTGTCCAACCTGTTCTTAAAAAAATCCAACTATGTGGATTCCACATTCTCCCTTGGAAGCCTTTATAATTAGAAAGTTTTTCCTAGTATGTAACCTAAATCTCCCTTGCTGTAGATTAAACCCATTTCTTCTTGTCCTGCCTTCAGTGGACATGGAAAGCAATTGATCACAGTCCTCTTTATAACGGTCCTTCAGTTGTCTTTTCTCAAGACTAAATGTGCCAATTTTTTTTAAAACCTTTCCTCCTAGATCAGGTTTTCTAAACCCTTTATCTAAAACCTTTATCATTTTCGTTGCTCTTCTCTGGACTGTCTCCAAGTTATCCACATCTTTCCTAAAGTGTGGCAGCCAGAATTTGACAGCTGAGGCCTCACCAGTGCCGAGTAGAGCAAGAGAATTACCTCCCATCTCTTTCCTAAAGTGTGGCAGCCAGAATTTGACACAGTGCTCCAGCTGAGGCCTCACCAGTGCCGAGTAGAGCAAGAGAATTACCTCCCATCTCTTATATGGATCACTCCTGTTAATATACCCAGAATATTAGGCTATTTTGCAATTGTGTCACACTGTTGACAATTTGTGATTCACTTTAACCCCAAGATCCTTATCAGCAGTACTATGACCTAGCCAATTACTTCTCATTTTGTAGTTGCGCATTTAATTTTTCCTTCCCAAGTGTAGTGCTTTACACTTGTGTTTATTGAATTACATCTTATTGATTGCAGACCAATTCTCCAATTTGTCAACATCATTTTGAATTCTAATTCTGTCATTCAAAGTGCCTGCAAACCCTCCCAGCTTGATGTCATCTGCAGATTTTATAAGCATATTCTTCACTCCATTATCCAACACATTCATGAAAATATTGAATAGTACTGGACCAATGACTGCCCCTATAGGACCCCACTTGATATGTCCTCCCAGTTTGACAGAGAACCATTGATAACTACTCTTCTGAGTATGGTCTTTCAACCAGTTGTGCACCCACCTTATAGTAATTTCATCTAGACCCTGGGTTTCTTATGAGAATGCCATGTGGAACTCTGTCAAAAGCCTGACTAAAATCAAAAGATATCATGTCTACTGCTTCCCCCTATCCCAGGGGTCGGCAACCTTTCAGAAGTGGTGTGCCGAGTCTTCATTTATTCACTTTAATTTAAGGTTTCGCGTGCCAGTAATACATTTTAACATTTTTAGAAGGTCTCTTTCTATAAGTCTATAATATATAACTAAACTATTGTTGTATGTAAAGTAAATAAGGTTTGTAAAATGTTTAAGAAGCTTCATTTAAAATTAAATTAAAATGCAGAGCCCCCCTGGACCCGGGCAATGTGAGTGCGACTGAAAATCAGCTCACGTGCCGCCTTCGGCACATGTACCATAGGTTGCCTACCCCTGCCCTATCCACTAGACCAGCAACCTTATCAAAGAAGGAAATTAGGGTGGTTTGCCATGATTTGCTCTGGAAAAATCTACACTGGTTCTTATCCGTAATCCTACTGTTCTCTAGGTGCCTACACATTTATTGTTTAATAATTTGTTCCAGTATCTTTGCAGATATGAAAGTTAGGCAGATTGGCCTATAATTCCCTGGACCCTCTTTGTTCTCCTTTTTAACAATAGGTACTATGTTTGCCCTTCTCCAGTTTTCTGGGACCTCACCTGTCCTCCATGACTTCTCAAAGATAATGCTAATGGTTCCAAGAATGCTTCAGCTAGTTCTGTAAGTAACCTAAGATGAATTTTATCAGGTACTTCCAACTGAATACAGCTAACTTATCTAAGTATTCTTTAACATCTTCTTTCCCTATTTTGGCTTGTGTTCCTTCTCTGTTGATGTTAATATTAATTATGTTGTGTCTGGTCACCATTAACCTTTCTATTCAAGACTGATATAAAATAGTCATTAATTATCTCAATCTACTTGATGTCATAGTTACTAGCTCTCCTTCCCTGCTAAGAAGAGGACCTACACTTTCCTTCATCTTTCTGTTGCTTCTAATGTATTTAAAGCACCTTACCTTTATGTCCCTTACTAATTGTAATTCATTTTGTGCCTTCGCCTTTCTGATTTTGTCCATACATGCTTCTGCTAGCCTTTTGTACTCATCCTTAGCAATTTATCCATGTTTCCAATTTTTGTAGGATTCACTTTTGATTTTCAAAGTATTAAAGAGCTCATGGTGGAGCCATATTGGCCTCCTACTTGCCTTCCTATCTTTCCTTCATATTGGGATAGTTTACAGATGTGCCTTGAATATTGTCTCTTTGAGAAATTCTCTTCTGAATTCCTTTATCGCTTGATTTTTTTCCTGTGGGACCTTACCTACCAGTTCTCTGAGTTTGTTAAAGTCTGCTGTTTTGAAGTCCATTGTCCTTATTCTGATTCTCTCACTCCTTGCTTTCCTTCCAGCTTGCATTTTAAAACGTTGAAAGCTTAATAGTTAGGGTTATTTTGACAAGTAACTAAATCCAAGGGAGAATAGGTCAAACCACTGTAAAAAGTGGGGTATTCATATGGTAGCAAAGAATGTGTCTAAAAAACCCTGACATACAAGGATATACTATCAAACATGCACATTATTCTTTGAAAAAACATAATATAAAGTATGTGCAGTAGAATCCAGGGAGGCCAATGGGAAATGAGGATACTCAGACTCTCATTGCATTAGGCCCTACATCTTTGTGTCCTGTAAGAAGTAACGCATGGAAAGGACAGTTTTCAGTTCAGCAATATGACCAGCTGTTCACAGGGGTTACAGTTGGGGAGAATGATCAGATTGGATACTGGGGTTTAAGTCAATGTAATGGTTCAGAAAATTGTATTACAACAAAATCCTTCATACTCACCACACTGAAATGACAGTAAACAACTGGATCTACCCAGTCCCTGCACTTCCTGAGTAAGTATTATTATTATTTACTATTTGTACTACCGTAGTGTGCTAGGTGCTGTGTAAGCTAGAACAATGAGACAGTCCCCCCCCAAGGGAGCTTACGATCTCAGTCCTACAAGTCTGTAATCCTGTCCATTTCTCTTTGCTTCAGCTGGAGGGAGAGAGCAAAATTTGTGAAAATGAGAGAGACAAGGAAGCACAGTGAAGGGGTGGGGCTAAAAAAAGAGGGGAAATAAGCCAAGAGGAATGGCCAAAGGAACCTCTCCTTTCCAGCATGCATGAGCTAATGAGGGAAGAGCATTCCACTGCAGAACATCCACTAGATGCTGGATAAAACTTATCCAGCATCTAGCACATTGTGGCCTTGGCCCATGACTAAGGTTCCTAGGCACTACGGTCATACAAATACATAATAGTAATAGTAATAATAATGAAAGAAATAGGAGAGCCTTACATTTCAGCCATTTTTATGACTATAATTGTCAATTTCACTCTGCTGCTCCTCTCACTCACTTTAACAGAGTCATGGAGTTTAAGGACAGAAGATCATCTAGTCTGACCTCGTGTCTATTACGAGCCATGAATTTCACCCAGTTACTATTGTTCTGAGCCCAATAGATTGTGTTTGACTAAAGCATAGTTTGTGTTTGGTTAAAGCATGTCCTACAAAATAGCATCCAGTCTTGATCTGAAGAGATCAAGATGGAGAATCTCCCACTTCTGTTGGTAGTTTGTGCCAATGGTCAGTTACCCTCCCTGTTAAAAATGTGTGCCTAATTTCTAATCTGAATTTGCCTGGCTTCAGCTTCCAGCCATTGGTTCTTGTTATGTCTTTCTCTGCTAGATGAAAGAGCCTTTTAGTACCTGGTATTTTCTCCCCACGTTGTGCTTACATGTTGTATTTACTTACACATTGTAATCAGTTCACCTCTAAATTTGCTTTCTTCTCAGTCACATTCCTGTGGTGACTTGTTAGTTGGGCTTAAGCTTGGCATTAGCCTATTTCAGAGTGCCTACTTAGGGGTTTGTATTGGTTTGGCTAAATCAATTGTGAAAGTGATTTTAATTAAACAGATCCAAGTTTTGTGTGTTGTCTAGCACATGTAGGCCCTGCTTCTTGATTGGGGGACTCTAGATGCTACTGCAATACAAACAATACATAATACCTGATGTGTGACCATGGGCGAGTCACTCCTCTCACCGCCTCTGTTTCCCCCTCACCCTTTATCCTGTCTTTTAGCCTGTAATCTTTTCAGGACAGGAATTGCCTTTCTGTATGTGTCTGTACAGCACCTACCACAATGGGCCTGATCTGAGTTTGGCTGTCTATGTTCTACTATAATACAAGTAATTATAATTGGTAAAAAGTCTACATTGTAAACAAAGAAACACAGCTACTGTTTGGTCTCAGAGCATAGATCTTAAATGGATCAAATTGCCAATGACAGTGGGAAACATCCCAGCTCCAGTGCTGTGTTTATCTCCCCACATCCAATCAGCTAACCATGCCTTTTAAAATTGAATGCTGTTACTTTAATTGGATCTGAACAACATTAACAAGAAAAAAATGAACAAAGCAATCAAGTTAACCTGGCAAAGGGGTCTGTTATTTACAACTATATGTAGCCCCACTTGATTCTTTGATTTAGTCTCCAACTTTAATTCCAATTACAACTATTTCTAACTGACAAGTCTTTTGAACTCTGCCACACAAAAAAAGTCACCATAGTTCTTAAAGTTCCACACAGGGCCGGCTCCAGGGTTTTTGCAGCCCCAAGAGGCGGGAGAAAA
>NW_020664435.1:3481263-3503767 GCF_002925995.2 Terrapene triunguis | reverse complement strand
TTCCACACATTGCAAGTGCTACTAAGGCCTGATCTACACTTAAAATTAAGGTTGACATAGCTACAGTGCTCAGGGGTGTGAAAAATCCATAGCTATGCTAATGTCTGGTGTAGATACAGCTAGGTCAATGGAAGACCTAGCTACCATCACATAGAATCATTGAACCATGGGGAGGTTGTGTTCCTAAAGCAAAGGGAAAAAACCCTTCCATCACTGTAGGCTGCATCTACATAACATGGTTATGCCGATGTAGTTATACCGCTGTAATTGCTGAAGAGTAGGCATGGCCTAAGACTTACTAAGCCAAATAATTGAATGAAAGACTATAAAATTGTATTTTTGTTGAAAAAATATCTCATTTTGAACATTTTAATCAGAATTTCCTTTTTTCAATTTTTCCCCCCAGGAAACTCTGAACATGAAACATTTTTGTTTTTCTCGTTTTCCCTCTTTCCTTTCCCTCCCCACTCTCCCTTTTCAGTAGCAAAATGGAAAAAGAAAAAAGGTGGGCTGGAGGAAAAGAGGAAAGGAAAAACTGATAATTATCTAGGCTGAAATTTTCAAGAGAAATTTGTAATGAAAAATTTGAGTAAATGAGACATTGTTCCCTTTCAAAACAAGCAAAATGGAAATGATTCTGAAATTGTTCACAAAAAAATCTTTACCAGTTTTCAACCTGCTCTAATTTAATAGATTAGGAGAACTTCTCAAGGAATACAAGACTAAACTGGTTAGCACAATAGATCCTATAATACACTTTCCATGAAAAAGCACAGTTCTGTTGAAAGTCCAGTTAGATATAGTGATTTTGAATTTGGAAAATGGAGGGTAATTATCGAGGAAGATATTCATACGGAGCAGTTAAACTTCAATAGGGCAGAGGAGAAACCTCACATAGGTGAGCTAGCCACCGTCACAGACACCCAAGACATGAAGGAAGCAACCAGTTAAGACCCTTACTAGATCCTCATGTTTTTTGATGTCATGGGTTAATTAGCTGATGCCCAGGTTTTCAGTGTCCTGTATGCCCGATCTAGATATAAGCAGAAATAACAGGACAAAGAGAGTTCATTGCTAACCACGTGTAATGCCCATCAAGGGAAAGGAAGAGTCTCCACTCACTGTTTGGTTTCATTCAACCCAAAAAATTCTTCAAAAGTAAGGATGAGACCAATGCATGGTTTTGTGAACGACATATTAGTGTTAGGAGCTACTATGGCGGAACCTAAAGAACTACACACCACGTGCCAAACTCTAGAAAACAGAGGCCAAGTTAAATCCAGAGCATGCATCATCTGAGCTGCTGAAGTATTTGGAACTTTCCTTTATCAAAGGAGGTCAAACGTAGCCCTGCAAAAGTATCAGCAATCACTGAAACCAGTGACCTGGAAGAAAACATAAAATCATCTGATAAATTTTTCAGATGACACAAAAATCAGTGGAGTGGTAAATAAGGAAGAGGACATTGATACAGAGCGATCTGGATTGCTTGTGCCCAGTTTACCAAGCAAACAATATGCATTTCAGTATGGCTACATGTAAATGTGTACCTCTAGAAACAAAGAATGGAGGCTATATTTACGGATGGGGACGCTATCCTGGGAAGCAGTGATTCTGAAAAAGATTTGGGGTCATGGTGGATAATTAGCTGAGCATGAGCTCCCAGTGTGAGGCTGTGGCCAAAAGTGCTAATGAGATCCTCGGATGCATAAACGGGAATCTTGAGTAGGAGTAGAAAGGTTATTTTTCCTCTATATTTGGCACAGGTGTGACTGCTGCTGGAATACTGTGTCCAGTTCTGGTGTCCATAACTCAAGAAGTATGTTGAAAAATTGGAGAGGGTCCAGAGAAGAGCCATGAGAATGATAAAAGGATTAGAAAATCTGCCTTATTGTGATAGACTCAAAGAGCTCAGTCTACTTAGTTTAACAAAGAGAAGGTGAAGGGGTGACTTGATTACAGTCTATAAGTATCTACATGGGGAACAAATATTTAGTAATGGGCTGTTCTATCTAGCAGATAAAGGTATAACACAATCCAGTGGCTGGAAGTTGAAGCTAGACAAATTCTGACTAGAAATAATGTGTAAATATTTAACCATGAGAGTAATTAACCATTGGAACAACTTACCAGGGGTCATGATGGATTTTCCATCATGGGCCATTTTTATATCAAGATTGGATTTTTTTCTAAAAGATAAGCTCTGGGTATTATTTTGGAGAAGTTCTATGGCCTGTGTTATACAGTAGGTCAGACTACCAGGTTACCATGATCCCTTCTGGCCTTGGAATTGTTCTCCTGAGTCCCAATCCGGTGCTCTAGCCACTTGGCCACACTCACTCCCATGAGGGCACCAGGGTATCATGCTGAAGTAGAAAAGATATTGGGGGATGGTGATTTATCTTGCCAAATTTCTACCACACCTTGCAGAAATGTCAGCATCACTAAGAAATCTAAAGGAAAACTGGCAAGATGCAGCCTTCACCCATATGAAGTGCTCAACTGCTGATGCAGATACATTGGTACACTAGGACAGAAATAAAGTAGCAGCAGTTCAGATGGATGCATCTAAATGAGGACATGAGGCTCTGTAACTGACGAAAGAGAAGCCAGTTCTTCATGCACCAGGATTCGCACACCATAGAAATAATTTGTCTGTGGATCAAAAAAGAGATGAATGCAGTTGGGTTTGGCTGCGAGCACTTTCAATATGTATTTAGGTATGTGGAAGGTTACAGGAGAGTCTGACCAGTAACTTTTGGAGACAATTGTGAAAAAAAACCTACCCCTTGCAATTGCACCGCCAGCTTTACAAAGAATGAAATTGCGCCTGCAGAAATACAATGTGGCTAAACACAGATCAGGAAAAGATATTGCAGTTGCTGTTCCCCTGAATAGATACTTTCTGGCTGGCATGACAATATGGGGAAGTCATTTGTCACATGTGGCAGACAAGAAAATTACAGAACTAATGGTTGCAACTAAGCAAGATTCCAAGTGACCCGCAGTGCTGGCAATATCATTGCTGGTTGGTCAAAAGAAAAAGTCTGAAAATGTTGTTTAAGTCTGTGATTCTCCACCAGGGGTACACGTACCCCAGGGTGAGGGAGCGGGGGGTCAAAAAGAGGTCTTCCAGGGGATAATCAACTCATCTAGATCAGTGATTCTCGGCCTGGGGGTTGCAGTCCCTGGGAGGTCACGGTACAGGTTATGAGGGATCTCAAGTGCAGGGTCAGCATTAAGGGGTGGCAAGCAGGGCAACTGCCCACGCCCCCACGCTACATGTTTCAGCCTCACTGCCTGGGGCTCAGGCTTCAGACAAGGCTCACAAGTGAAAAACAGGCCCAAGTATCACACTGAAATATAAGTACAATATTTATATGCCAATCAATTTATTTTATAATTATATGGTAAAAATGAGAAAGGAAACATTTTTTCAGTAATAGTGTGCACTGATACTTTTGTATTTTTATGTCTGATTTTGTAAGCAAGTAACTTTTAAGTGGGTGAAAAGTGGGATCTGCAAGACAAATCAGACTCCTGAAAGGGGTACAGTAGTCTGGAAAGGTTGAGAACCACTGGTTTAAGCTACGAGTGAGAGAATTCATGATATTCTGTGAAGATCTAATAGTTATGGATTATTTGATTTTTTTAAAGGTGAAAGATTTGTTGTTCTAAGGTGACTAAGATCAGAAATTACAAGATTGTTCAGAACACCTGAGAGTGGAGCTGCGCAAATAATGGATTTTTCAGTTTGCCAGCAATTCTGAAAAAAAACTTGTCTTGGGTCAAACCAAAAACCAATTTTTCTAAAAAAAAATTCAGCAAATCAAAATGTAGAAATAAAATAATTTTGGTTTGAACAAAGTTTCATGGTGACAAAATAGAAATATTTTGTTTTGATTTTTACTGCTTTTAAACTTGTAATTGTTTTTTTAAATAACGTTAAAAGGAATTTTCAAATGAAGAGTTACTTTGAACCAAAAAATCAAAATGTTTCATTTCAGAAATGTCAAAATGAAATATTTTGATTTTTTGGAATATTTTTAAGATTTCTTTCCGAATGGAAATAATTTGCTGAAACCAACACACATTCACAAAATGGTTCAATGTTGCCAAATCTATATTTTTTGCTGAAGATTTGGCTGAAAAATGTCACCGTGCTGTACATGGAGTAGAAAAGTGCAAGTACAGGGCAAGAGATTTGCTGTTATGTCTTGGTATTAAAGACACAATGAAGAACAGGCTGACTGGTCCAAATATTAGAAAAGGAACACGAAAGCCTTAACTCTTCTCCAGAAAGTAAAGACTGTGTGCGCATAAAATCTTGATGGTAAACTGCAGCTTGGCACTTGCAAAGCCAGATTAAACTCATAAGAACATAAGAACGGCCATACTTGGTCAGACCAAAGGTCCATCTAGCCCAGTATCCTGTCTTCTGACAGTGGCCAATGCCAAGTGCCCCAAAGGGAATGAACAGAACAGGTAATCATCAAGTGATCCCCTCCCTGCTCATTCCCAGCTTCTGGCAAAAACTCAGAGTTCCAATTTGTTGCAGTCAGGGAGTGCAGGAAAATTTGGACATAAGATACAGGATTTAAATCACACAAAATTCATCCAGTTGGTCTTAATTGTCACTCAAGAAGTTCCATTTCTGGCCAGATACCAGTTTTGTTCAACAAAAAGGACTAAAATACTTTTAAACATACCTATACATTTGTTGGCAGAGTCCACAGAAAAACCAAGGCACATAGTATTTTATCTCTGCTGATCACCTGAACAGTTGAAATACTAATTGCACTAAAAATATTCATAAATTTAAACAATGCATTTCTGAAATTTTGCTTTGAGTAAATCTTGAGTTTATGGTTACAGTAAACTTGATACATTTTCTTCTTCGGTAAGAAGGGTTGTGTCATAATATAGAGACTTGCCAGATGGTGCAATTACAGACTTGCTTACTAGTTCTGTTGA
Source organism: Terrapene triunguis (assembly GCF_002925995.2). NCBI lineage: Eukaryota > Metazoa > Chordata > Testudines > Emydidae > Terrapene > Terrapene triunguis. Next base: position 3,498,793 of record NW_020664435.1, on the reverse strand, counting down.
TCAGAATGTATAAGCTGTTCATGCTTGAAGACATGCTTATTGTCAGCTGTGGGGCATTTCTTTTTAGTTTATCACCAATAAAGATTGTTTTCCCTGCTTTAATTTCTCTAAGCAACATATTTAGGTATGGCTGCTGCGTATAGGTTTTGCCCATGCAATTAAACAAAATATTACAATGTGCCAAAACATTACACTATGAAATCTCATAATTTAACTCTATAAAAACATCTTTGCATGATGAAAGATTATTTTTCCAGTTGCTTTGCAGGTCTCTTCAGCAATCCCCTCACTTATGAAAACAATTCCATTATGTATTATTTTCTCTCAGTCACATTGGCTCAAGTAAATAATATGTACTAAGAGTTTCAAGGAACATTTGGACAATGGAAAGAAAATAGGTTAAATGTGAAGAGCAGTGACGTGTGGTTGTTGAGAGGAAAATGATCTCCAAATATCAGATGGTTCCCAAGGTCTCTGAAGGCTCACAAAACTTTTAAATTATAAATGCATTTGGTTTAAAGTTCTAGTGGTTGAAAGAACTTTAATTAATTGCCTTCATTAATTGAAACCCAACAAGGGGTTTGGTCTCAAAGTCCATCCCTAGCAGGAATGTTTATTTTTAGCCCCGTAGTGTGAGCCCGAGTCAGGTGACCTGGGCTCTGAGACTCATTGCCGGGGTTAATTTTTTTGTTGTTGTGTAGATGTACCCTAAGTGAGTTGCCTATGGATACACAGGAAGTCTGTGACAGAACTGAAAACAGAACTCAGGTTTCCTGAGTCACAATCCAATGCCTTAACCACAAGATCATCCTCCCTCCATTTACAGACAAAGATAAATCCAGTGGAAATTTAATTTTACTGATGGATTGTGCTGCCACATCCATAAATATCTCCTGTGCATGGGTTCAGATCTCAAAGGTCGACTTTTTGCCTTTATGACTTTTTCAAAACTTATAAAACCAGCAGTCAGTGGATACAGTGTTTTAGGGCACAGAAATTAAATTACAGCTATCCAAAGTTTTATCTCTCACAGCATATCATAGAACATCTTATTCACTGAACAGAAACCCCTGGCATGTCCCAGCTCCTGGGTGCACAGTTAGAGCAGTCTTGTCCCAAGCCTGAGCACTGGTTTGTACACATGCTTTATACAATTTAATCCGATCCTCTCTGGCCAGCTAAAGCTTACTAGTACCGGAACCTCATTTGACAATTTAAACTTTGTTGTAAGGCCAGTATAGATGGGACATGACAGTACTAGCTCAACTGCAGACTTACTTCACACACAAGTGTTAGACACATTTTTGTGGCACTCATCTAACACATGAGAGTTTAGATGACACCAAACAAGACAGACATTGGTAAATTTCACCTTAACAGATGTTCAGAAAATCATAAAAATCAGAGATCATTATAGACTTGGTGCCAGTTGTACACACAATTAGAATTTACTGCAAACACACTTCTGCATGTACAAATTGAGCATAAATGTACTTTTGCATGTGTAATTTGTGTGTGCAGAAATTATACTGCACAAAATTAAAACCACTTGTGATTAGCACTCAACAAATGGAAGCCAGGTTGACACACATCAGGTCAACATCCAACATGTTTGGTGAGAGTTCTAGGGTCCCTAATTTTCTCTGTTCTCAGGACATTGAACAAGGGGAGTTTTGAGAGCAGTGAACAGAGATGTGAACACGGCCTCTTAGGGCTTCAGGTACTTTCTAACATTTTGAAAATATCTGTTTTCTTATAAATAACCTTTATCACATTCCTTAAAACACAGGAAGTTGCCCAAAGGGTGTCTGGGGCAGAACAAGTTCAATTTGTTTGGAGCAGATTGCTGCTTCCACGCCACTCAGCAGGGGCAACCTGCTCAATTTAATTCAGTCCAAAAAAGGTAATTAATAATATATGTTTTTTCTAAAAAAAATCTCTTAAAGCAAGTGTATTTCCTGAACCCATTCCAAGATAGAGCTACATCCAAGAGCCATGCTAAAATCCACTATGCGAGAATGGGGAGTGCTCTACAAGAAACTCTGCCTGCTATGCCAATTCCTATCTCTTCAGTCTCTCAAATTTATGATCCTGTGAGGTGTTGAGTGCCTTCTACAAGGTGCAGAATACCTTCAGACTTCACCTGGTAGGATCAGGCTCTGTCTTTGCAAAGTAACAAGAACATAAGAATTGTCATACTGGAATGGACCAATGATCCAGTCTGGTATCTAGTCTCTGACTGTGACCAGTGTCGAATCTATCAAAGGAAGGTGCAGAACCCCTAGAGGGCACTGTCTAATTGTGCAGCACCGTACTAAATGGGTACTTCTTTCTGAAGCGTTTAGGTGAGTTAATAGTTAATAATTGTAAACCAAGGGCCAGCTTCTTAAAGGTATTTAGAAGCCTAAAGGTGTAGGTGGGTGCCTAGTAGTATTTTCAAAAGTGTCTAAGTGCCCAACTTCCAAATGAGTTAGGCAAATCCCACCAGACACCTATCTTTAGGCCCCTAAATAGCTTAGAAAATGTTACCCTAAAAATCTAGCCCTGCTCTTTATGACGTCAATGGCAAGAAAATAAGACTCCCATTGACTTCAATGGGAGAAGGCTCTGGCCTGGAATTTTAAAGGTACAATGCTTTTGAAAAAGTCTAGAGATGAGCCAGAACTGAAACCTTGGCTCCAAATCCTAAAATTATGGAAACGTTTTGATTGGAGGAGTAGATTTGCTGCTGGCATTTGATCCAAATGGACTGAGCCAGACCTTGGATGCAAATTCCTCTGAACTTTGGGGGAAAATTGCATTTGGATCCGGAGCCAAACTTTACAGCTTGGGGCCCCACTCTAAAAAGACTTAGACAACGGCCAGAAAATACTGATTGTAAAAGCAGATATGGTATTAGTGAGTTCCCCAAACAGCTCTATGTACCATGCAAGTCAGGCCAGCAGTGCAGGACTCCTCATACAGCGGCTGCTTCATTAGAGCATCTATTTTAAAATCTTATGTTTGTTTAACTTTATTTCTATCAAACACTTGGAGCCCAAGTGAGAATCGTCCTTATCCTGTGGTGTTGTGCAGCAGAAGTAGGCATTACAGTGGAGCCCGTGAGGAAGTGTTTGTGGTGAGCTGCCTCTTTTGCAATAGCAGAAGATACCACACATTCTTTATGGTGCCATAGCACAGGGATATTCTGCAGCTACTGCAAAACCACCTGTAACTCCTGTCTAGGGCTGGAAATGCAGTAGCACCTCCTGAGCAGCTTCTGCAAAGTTAGTTTTCAGAGTTGTACTTCACTCTCGGACTGGCTCCTGCTTATCTAGTGTTTGCTACACACCCTGTTGGCTCTTGCCAGTTCTTTTCTCTCATCAGTCCTTTCGCACCTGACAGATTAAATTGGCAGTCTATAATTGGCATCTGTTGGCATAGGCTTCGACTCCATGGGTTCTCTGGGGCTCAAGCACCCATGGATAAAAAATAGGGGGTGCTCAGAGCCCACCAGCCACACTGGTTACAGCCCTGGGGCTGGTTGGCAATCAGCTGTTCAGCAGGCTGGGGAGGGCCTCGGGGAAGGGGGTGGAGTGGTGGAGGGGCCTCAGGGCAGAGCAGAGGTGGAGGACCCACCCAGGAAAAATACAACTCAGTCTGTTGGTACAAGTAGGTGGCCAGTATTTAACTGTTCCTGTGTGTTTTGCATTTAATATGATTTATGCTGGGGCGCAGGAGGGAATGACGGCTCTGGGCAGTGCTTACCTCGGGGGTTTCCCAGAAGCGGTGACATGTCTTTCCCTCAGCTCCTAGGCAGAGGCGTGGCCAGACGGCTCCGCGCACTTTCTACACCTTCAGGCACCGCCCCTGCAGCTCTCACTGGCCGTGGTTCCCAGCCAATGGGAGCTGCGGAACCGACGCTCGGAGCAGAGGCAGCTTGTGAAGCCATCTGGCCACACCTCCGCATAGGAGCTGAGGGAGGGACATGTTGCCACTTTTGGGAGCCGGGTAGGGAGCCTGCCAGCTCCGCCAACTCTTCCTCCCTCCAGCACCAGCGGTGGTCCCAAGCCGTCCCCCCCGAGTACCCACGGTGCCCCCCAGGCTACCCTCCATGAGCATCCGCGGTGCCCCCAGGGCCACCCCTTCCCCCAAGATTTAGTCAGGGGTATATAATAGAGGTCATGGACAGGTCATGGACCGTGAATTTTTGTTTACTGCCCGTGACCTGTCCATGACTTTTACTAAAAATACCTGTGACTAAAATGTAGTCTTACTCATAGACCTGCAAGGGAGACAGGTCCTTTTCTGAACGAGCCTACAAATGATGGACTAGAATATTGTGGCAACCCTTAGTCAGATTGCAGAGCACTTACACATGACTTCACTGGGGCTACTCCTGTGAGTAAATGCTCACCAACATGCAAAAGGGTTATACATTCTAGTCCTAAATGCAGACAATTTACAGACAAAGGTATAAGAGGTAAGGGAAACAAAACAAGATCTTTAAATAACAATATTAGAAAATATATCCAGCTTGACCCTTTTTCTCTCTGATACTTCACGCTGTTTAGTCCATCTCTCTCATTCATATAACTTTATGTTCCTTTTTCATTCTGTTCAACTATACATAACAAACGGTCTCTGAATTTGCTCACACTCTCTGCTAGTCCCTTATTATTCCCCCAGCGGAGGGGGGTGGGTGAAATCAACACCATTCAATAGTCAACTGCTAGAATTCCAAGTACTGAAGGGGGCACTTAGTCTGTATTTTTTTTCTGCAGAAAGGTGTAGATGAAAGGGCTTCTGATAATGATTACCTGGTTGTGGCACCAAAAGTATTTTAATTGCAGTGTTTGTGACAGGTAACATTGCAACGAAGCTAGAGAAAGAAAGTAAACAGTGATCCAATGGCCACTTCATATTGTGGCTTTTTTCTTTATTCATTTGAAAATACTTTAATAGCAGTAACATAATAATGACTGGGCCAAGAGCTTACTGGGGGTTTAACAGTGAGCAGCTGCACTGTAAAATCATATCTGAGTTAGTGTGTGTTCACTCGTGCTGCACCCCTTGTGTGTGTCACTAGGACTTTAGGGGGTATATCCCATGGTTCTTTGGGCGCCAGTGAGCTGAACCATTGAATGATTCTTTCCCAGTGAATTGTGGGAGAATGTAGCTGTCTTCCTGGGTACACACAGGCAATTGTGGGTGGACACTGAAGGACTGTCAGCACTTGAGTGATTTAGCCTGTCTCCTCACTGCCAAATGGGCAGGTTACCAGTCTGAATGAAAGTGGAACTCAAGCTCTGACCCAGGCCCCCCACTGCGCCAGCTAGCCTGGGTTGAAAGCTAAACTTGGGTGAGAGGATTTTTTTTGGGGGGGGGGAACTGAAGGGGATTAGGAGCAATAGTTAAATAAGAGCCCAGATTAACTCTGAAGTGAAGACTTGCCCTGTTGTAGTTGCATCTGTAACTCCCCTAGTCCCTCCCCGCACATCCCCCCGTGTATCTGTTAAACTGGTGTAAAAAGTGGCTTTTCTTAGGGTATGTCTACACTACGAGAGTAGTTCGATTTTACTTAAATCGAATATGTGGAATCGATATTGCAAAGTCGAACGTGTGTGTCCACACTAAGGACAGTAATTCGACTTTGTGAGTCCACACTAACGGGGAAAGCGTCGACATTGGAAGCGGTGCACTGTGGGCAGCTATCCCACAGTTCCCGCTGCCCATTGGAATTCTGGGTCCAGCCGCCAATGCCTTCTGGGTAAAAAAATGTGTCGAGGGTGTTTTTGGGTAACTGTCGTCATCCGTCCGTCACTACCGCCCTCCCTCCCTCCCTGAAAGCGCCGGCGGGAAATCAGTTCACGCACTTTTCTGGTCAGTGACAGCGCGGACGCCACAGCACTGCGAGCATGGAGCCCGCTGCGACCATCGCTGCAGTTGTGGCCGTTGTCAACACCTCGCAACTTATCATCCACCTTTCCCAGAGGCAGATGCAGAGAAATCAGGCTAGGAGTCTACGGCACCGCGGTGAGGACCTGAAGTCTGAGAGTAGCACAGACCTGTCAGAAAACACGGGACCCAGCGCCGAGGACATCACGGTGGCAATGGGTCATGTGGATGTTGTGGAATGGCAATTCTGGGCCTGGGAAACAAGCACGGACTGGTGGGACCGCATAGTGCTGCAGGTCTGGGATGAATCACAGTGGCTGCGAAACTTTCGCATGCGGAAGGGGACTTTCATGGAACTTTGTGAGTTGCTGTCTCCTGCCCTGAAGCGCAATGACACCTAGATGCGAGCAGCCCTGACTGTCCAGAAGCAAGTAGCCATAGCCCTCTGGAAGCTTGCAACGCCAGACAGCTACCGGTCAGTCGCGAACCACTTTGGGGTGGGCAAATCTACCGTGGGGGTTGTTGTGATGCAAGTAGCCAACGCAATCGTTGAGGTACTGCTCTCAAAGGTAGTGACCCTGGGAAACGCGCAGGTCATCATAGATGGCTTCGCCGCGATGGGATTCCCAAACTGCGGTGGGGCTATAGATGGAACTCACATCCCTATCCTGGGACCGGACCACCAGGCCAGCCAGTACATTAACAGATAGGGCTACTTTTCAATGGTGCTGCAAGCACTGGTGGACCATAGGGGACGTTTTACAAACATCAACGTAGGATGGCCGGGCAAGGTTCATGACGCTCGTGTTTTCAGGAACTCAGGTCTGTTTAGACGGCTGCAGGAAGGTATTTACTTCCCGGACCACAAAATAACTCTTGGGGATGTGGAGATGCCTATAGTCATCCTCGGGGACCCAGCCTACCCGCTAATGCCCTGGCTCATGAAGCCCTATACTGGCGCCCTGGACACTGAAAAAGAACTCTTCAACTACCGGCTGAGCAAGTGCAGAATGGTGGTGGAGTGTGCTTTTGGCTGTCTCAAGGGGAGATGGAGAAGCTTACTGACTCGCTGTGATCTCAGCGAAACCAATATCCCCATTGTTATTGCAGCTTGCTGTGTGCTCCACAATCTGTGTGAGAGCAAGGGGGAGACCTTTATGGCGGGGTGGGAGGTTGAGGCAAATAGCCTGGCTGCTGATTACACCCAGCCAGACAGCCGTGCGATTAGAAGAGCCCAGCGGGACGCGCTGTGCATCCGGGAGGCTTTGAAAGCTAGGTTCCTGAGTGAGCAGGGTAACCTGTGACTTTTCAGTTTGTGTACAGAGAAGCTGAACCTGCCCCCGTTTCTTTACCCACTAAATGTTCAGTATCCTCTCCAGTTACATACCCCGTTCCCCCCCTTCCAACACACGTTTAAAAATAAAATGACTTGAATTTTGTTAATGAACACCGTTTTCTTTATTACTGTTTTCGCGGGAAAGTGTTGAACCTGGGACGCAGACTGTGGTGGGGAGTGGGTGTAGTGTAGTGATGCAAATGACGCTTCTAAACTCCAGGAATGACAGGCTCCGCAGTGGTGGACTGGTGGTTTCAACGGAGCCTGCCACCCCTCCTGTTTGGGACTCTGTGTGTGGGGGGGCTATGTGACTTTGTGGCAGGGGGAGGACGGTTACAGATCCCCTGCTGCGTGGCTCTGTGATCCAGGATAAGGACCGCTGCATAAGATCTCTAACTGCCCTCCCCCGCCACAAAGTCACAGAGCACCCCCCACAGAACACTAAAACCACCTCCCAGACTGACCAGGGTAACTAGTGACTGCAATGTGTGTGTGCCCTGCTGCTGTCCTGTCCAATTACCAACCCCCTTCCCCCCCTTCAGACAGACTCTCCTCTAAAGAACATGATGGAAACAGTAATGAACAGAAACGTATTTTTTATTAGCAACTACACATGAAACTGGGGGGGTGAAACTTGGACGGGGGCTTGGGTGAGGCGGGAAGGAAAGGACTTGTCAAATTTTGAGGAATGAGAGCCTTCTATTACTAGAGCACTCTGCAGGGGTGGAGTGAGAGTTTTCATGGACTCTGCCGCCCCTCCTTCTTTGGACTTTGGGTGAGGGGGGTATGGGACTTGGTGGCGGGGGAGGGCGGTTACAGATAGACTGCAGCGGGGCTCTGTCCTCCTGCCTCCGGTCCTGCAGAACATCCACAAGGCGCCGGAGCGTGTCCATTTGCTCCCTCATTAGTCCAAGCAGCGTTTGAGTCGCCTGCTGGTCTTCCTGCCGCCACCTCTCCTCCCGTTCTATGTGTGATCTGTGCATTTGGGACAAGTTCTCCCTCCACTGTGTCTGCTGGGCTGCCTGGGCTTGGGAGCAGCCCATAAGTTCCGAGAACATGTCCTCCCGTGTCCTCTTCTTCCTACGCCTCATCTGCGCTAGCCTCTGGGAGTGTGATGCCAGGCTAGGTTGTGAGACAGTCGCAGCTGTGGGAATGGGAAAAAGGGAGTGAATTCCTCAGAAAGATAAATTTCGTTGTGAACAAAGAACATAGTCTTTCTCTGTGAACAAGACCATGCACAGCACCTATCACATGCGCACTCAGGACAAGGTCGAATTTTCGGCCTTCGCATTCAGTGCCTGGGGTCTTGCAGTGCAGATCAGAGAAGCGGGGCAGGACACCGGAATTTGTGTAGCAGGCCGACATGGTAAGCCGTAGACTTGTGGCTGCTTAAAACTTTGATAGTTGCACTGGCCTCCTTTCACATTGAAAGCAATGCCAGTCCCTGCTGCCAGCAATCCGGCAAGCATGAACTCTGCCCCTGTCCCACCCCCTCGCGGCTGTCCCAGGGAAAGATCCCTGTATGCTGCCCCTCTCCCGCCTCCACCGCGTGGCTGTAAACCGCCGGTTACAGTTCTGTAAAGGAACAGGCAAGCAGTCCCAATACTAACATTCCCCTACCTAATTCAAAGCAGGTCATCATGAGCGACATCACTCTGATGAGGATTTCCGAGACGGAAAAAGAAAGGATGCTTCGGGAAAGCCTGCAAAGACCAGGGCCGTATGCCGCCATGCTCTGCATGGCAATGATCCCAGAGTACTTGCTTCTCTCCTGGCGCGGAAATGTTTCCTACTATGGAGGACCCAATAAGGCCGCTCTCCCCAGGAACCTGATGCAAAGGCTTTCCAATTACTTCCAGGAGAGCTTCGTGGAGATGTCAATGGAGGATTTCAGCTCTATCCCCGGACATATAGACCGGATTTTACTGTAGCTGCACTGGCAGGGACTAAACAGTAGAGCGGCTTGGGCAGAACAATTGTGCTACACCGGACATTGTTAGATTTTTTTAAGTAGTTGCACTGCCAGGGAGTGAACAGTTAAGCGCTTAGGGCAAAGTAATCATGAAAAACCCATTCTTAATATTCCTGTTCTGTGAAAAATAAATGTTTACATGTTTAAAACACTTACTGGCTGATCCTTCCCCTGATTCTGTGTCCGGGTTAACGGCTGGGGACGGTTGGTAGGGGATCTCTGTAAGGGTGATGAAGAGATCCTGGCTGTCGGGGAAATCAGCGTTGTAAGCGCTGTCGACTGCCTCGTCCTCCTCATCTCCTTCCTCATCTTCCCCGTCCGCTACCATGTCTGAGGAACCGGCCGTCGACAATATCCCATCCTCAGAGTCCACGGTCACTGGTGGGGTAGTGGTGGCGGCCGCACCTAGGATGGAATGCAGTGCCTCGTAGAAACGGGATGTCTGGGGCTGGGATCCGGAGCGTCTGTTTGCCTCTTTGGTCTTCTGGTAGCCTTGTCTCAGCTCCTTGATTTTCACGCGGCACTGCGTTGCATCCCGGCTGTATCCTCTCTCTGCCATGGCTTTAGAGATCTTCTCATAGATCTTTGCATTCCGTCTCTTGGAGCGCAGCTCGGAAAGCACGGACTCATCGCCCCACACAGCGATCAGATCCAAGACTTCCCGATCAGTCCATGCTGGGGCCCTCTTTCTATTCTGCGATTGCATGGTCACCTCTGCTGGAGAGCTCTGCATCGTTGCCAGTGCTGCTGAGCTCGCCACGATGTCCAAACAGGAAATGAGATTCAAACTGCCCAGACAGGAAAAGGAATTCAAATTTTCCCAGGGCTTTTCCTGTGTGGCTGGTCAGAGCATCCGAGCTCGGACTGCTGTCCAGAGCGTCAACAGAGTGGTGCACTGTGGGATAGCTCCCGGAGCTATTAGCGTCGATTTCCATCCACACCTAGCCTAATTCGACATGGCCATGTCGAATTTAGCGCTACTCCCCTCGTTGGGGAGGAGTACAGAAGTCGAATTTAAGAGACCTCTATGTTGAACTAAATAGCTTCGTAGTGTGGACGGGTGCAGAGTTAATTCGATGTAACGGTGCTAAATTCGACATAAACTCCTAGTGTAGACCAGGCCTTACATGTGGCTTTCTTAGCACTCCCATCCCTCTCTCGCTTTTATAGTTCATCAAAAATATGTTGTGCAGATTGTCTATTTTGTCTCAGTGTCAGACCTCTCACCTGTCCCTCAGTCTCCTCATTTTTATGTTTGACAGTGATTGACATCATAAATATGGTAACATGAAACATAGGTTACATAAAGAGTCACCCTAAAGGGATTAATCTTCTGTCAGTTTGTTTGCCATATAAAAAATATTCTTGCATCGCTCATTTTAGGTCTCTCCCACTCATTGTGTCTCACACTGGGACCTTGGCAAGTTCACTGTGCCAGTACTACTGTATATATTTATATAGTGCTGGATTATGACTGACTCGTATGCAACCACTTAATAGAGGGTGAGGGAAGGTAAGGAGCCTTCCCCCTTTGAAAGGCCCATGTAAGGGCTAGCCATAATTGTAGTCCCTGGTTTTCAGGGGGTAAGGTTGTTTTTGCAAAGCATAGGATCTGCTGCCAAGATGCTACCTACTTCCCTGGGAGCAGTGCTCTTGAAAGGGGGCAGGAAGGGGCAAGACTTAAATGGAGCTGTGGCTATACCCATTACCCACCTTACAGAGTGGCTAGCAGAACTGGTCAGCTGCATGAGTGGAACCGTACTGAATGCCTTAAAGGAGTTTCACAGTGTGTGCTCTCTGCGGTGAAAAAAGAGAGCTCTAGAAGCTATTGTGCCTACTATGGGCCTCCAGGGTCAGCGCGTCTCCACCGTGCCCCTTACTCTGGGGTGTGACTAAATGCCACAATCTAAACCAGAATGGATTTACAATAAATAAACTGCTGTTGTGGTTTATATAGAAGTTAACAATCTAAAATTTCTGAATGAATGATTCACACACAACCATTACAGTAAAAGCAGCTTGTTCAACTTTCTAGCAGTGTCAGATTTTAAGGCAGATCAGAAATCATAAAAAGGTAAAGGAGTTTTTTTTAGAAAAGAAAAAGAAAGAAAAAACTAGTATCACACTGGGACTCTGCCTCACCGTGAAAGCTCAAGTTAAGGAATTATTGAAGTTTCTCCTTCACTATGACTTCAACAGGCTCACTTGACTCCCTCATGAACATCCCATCCCCGTTCCTGGACAACACCTCTTTTCTTCTCTTCTCAAGCTTTCTTACCTACTAAGACTTTGGGCTATCTCACTGATGGCACTCAGACTCCACAAAGGTTATGCAGTTTTGTGGCATCAGGTGTGGCATAATGCCTCAACTAGGGCCCAGAACCATGCACGGTTTGAAGAGATCAGATTGTATGGAGATGTAGGCCTTGTCTACACTTGAAAGAGTTTGCCAGTACACCAGTAGAGCTATCCCAGCAAACCACCCAGGGGAGACCGTTTAGCCATCTGGAGTCAATGGGGCAACCCAGGGTGAGATTTTGTACACCTGTATGTGGAACACTAATTGAGTAGGAGATAGTCATTGCTGAAAGAAGCACAGGTCATTTGTTTCCTAGTCACATTCAATCCAGGGACATAGAAGAAGACTGACCTTATGAAGCTACAGCCCAGGAATGCCTCTTAATAGAAATTGATAGTGTTATTTCTCTATATTTAATTAAACCAATCATGCCTTCTTAATTATTTACAAGTAACACTGAGGCCCATTATACCACTGTGGCATTGTAAAAAGACCATAAAAGGGGTATAAATTACATTCATCCCTACTTTAATGGCTCTTTATATTGTCAGTGGTGTAAAGAGGCCTAAGATTCAGGCCCAATGATGAAATGGATGAGGATATCAACAACAAGAAAAGACAATGGCAAAACATGACTCTCGGGACAATTATTTACAAGCTACAGCTTCATTCCTGGTTCATACTCCAATTCCAGTCACAACTGCTTCCAACTCCTAAGTTTTTTTTAACTGTCACACAGAATGCTTCAGACCATCAAAGCTCATTAACCATGCACAGTCATCACAGATCTTGAAGTACTTATAGGACTTAGGAAGAAGTATGCACTTCCTTTTAGAGATGAACAGCTGTGCTATTGTAAATATGTCTTTAAAAGCCCTCTACCATGAGATGACATCAGTTTCTCTGAGATCCTGGTCAGATGAGTCAGTATAACATCATCGCTGTGTGCTACATTCCTGAATGAGCATTGGGCAAGACATAACCTCTCTCTCCATAATAGTAATGGGGGTTGAGAGGCTAGTTTCTAAAGATCAGTGCTTCACAGTCAAAGTCAAAGTATTGAGACACTTTCAGATTAGATTTAGGGATATACACTATCAATTCCCATATCCTCACAGCTTCCATTAGTTTCAGTGGTGACAGAACAGGAAAATCATTGCATGTTGTGTTAGAATATGCTTAGATCCTCTGATTGTTGTGGAGGGCTGCAGAGACTCTGCAATCAACATTCAACTTACTTCTAATTAGAAACCTACAAAAACAGACAACTTGTGCCCTTGGAGCCACTGGGCAACTCCAAATTTTGAGCATCCACCTTAAAATACTCCTAAGTTTTCCAGAATAATTTGGTTCAATATTTTTTAATCACTTAAACTAGGCTGACTGTTTTGCTGGCCCCTTGTACAAATGCAAAGCAGTGGACTGTAAAGAAGAAATATATAAACATTTTTAGCTAGTGCTGTTAAAAGATTCCCAAAAGGTTCAGGATTTTACCCAAACTCAGATACCATAATGATGGGTGCAATACAAGAGCCTGAAGAGAATAGAAGAGAATTCTCTAAACTCTTTGTTGCTGCAAATTTGGATTGGATCAGTGGCGGATTTAGAGTTAGTGGAGCCATGTGCTCAGCTTCATTTTTGGGGCCCCCCCTCTCGGAACTCAGCGAAGAAAAAAGAACATTCTCTCTTATTTCACACACACACACACACACACACCATTTTTCATTCTTTTTTTCTTCATCCTCCTCTTATAAGTAATAGGAAGTAGATGAAAATAAAGTGAGGTACCTTGATTGTTTTTGTAGGAGGGAGTTAGGGTGCAGGAGCGGGCTGGAGTCTGGGATCTAGCCAGGAGTTAGGGTGCAGCAGGGGGCTCAGTGCTAGGGCAGGAGGTTCAGATGTGGCAGCTCCCATTTGGTGCGAGAGGTGCAGGTGGGAATGTTGTGGGGCAGGGATCGGCAACCTTTGGCACGTGGCCCGCCAGGGTAAGCACCTTGGCGGGCTGGGCAGGTTTGTTTACCTGCCGTGTCCACAGGTTCAGCCGATCGCGGCTCCCACTGGCCGCTGTATGCCACTCCAAGCCAATGGGGGCTGCGGGAAGCGGCGCAGGCTGAGGGATGTGCTGGCTACTGCTTCCCGCAGCTCCCACTGGCCTGGAGCGGCGAACAGCAGCCAATGGGAGCCGCGATCAGCCGAACCTGCAGCCCTCTCTGGAGAAAGAAGTGGTTCGGGACTATTTAGAAAAGCTGGATGAGCACAAATCCATGGGGGCGTATGCGCTGCATCCGAGGGTGCTAAAGGAGTTGGCGGATGTGATTGCAGAGACATTGGCCATTATCTTTGAAAACTCATGGCAATCGAGGGAGGTCCCGGATGACTGGAAAAAGGCTAATGTAGTGCCCATCTTTAAAAAAAGGAAGAAGGAGGATCCGGGGAACTACATGCCAGTCAGCCTCACCTCAGTCCCTGGAAAAATCATGGAGCAGGTCCTCAAGGAATCGATTCTGAAGCATTTAGAGGAGAGGAAAGTGATCCGGAACAGTCAGCATGGATTCACCAAGGGCAAGTCATGCCTGACTAACCTAATTGCCTTCTATGAAGAGATAACTGGGTCTGTGGATGAGGGGAAAGCAGTGAATGTGTTATTCCTTGACTTTAGCAAAGCTTTTGATACGGTCTCCCACAGTATTCTTGCTGGCAAATTAAAAAAGTATGGGCTGGCTGAATGGACTATAAGGTGGATAGAAAGCTGGCTAGATCATCAGGCTCAACGGGTAGTGATCAATGGCTCCATGTCTAGTTGGCAGCCAGTATCAAGCGGAGTGCCCCAAGGGTCGGTCCTGGGGCCGATTGTGTTCAATATCTTCATTGATGATCTGGAGGATGGCATGGCCTGCACTCTCAGCAAGTTTGCAGATGACACTAAACTGGGAGGAGTGGTAGATACGCTGGAGGGTAGGGATAAGATACAGAGGGACCTAGACAAATTAGAGGATTGGGCCAAAAGAAACCTAATGAGGTTCAACAAGGACAAGTGCAGAGTCCTGCACTTAGGAAGGAAGAATCCCATGCACTGCTACAGACTAGGGACCGAATGGCTAGGCAGCAGTTCTGCAGAAAAGGACCTAGGGGTTACAGTGGACGAGAAGCTGGATATGAGTTAATAGTGTGCCCTTGTTGCCAAGAAGGCTAACGGCATTTTGGGCTGTATAAGTAGGAGCATTGCCAGCAGATTGAGCGACGTGATCATTCCCCTCTATTCGACATTGGTGAGGCCGCATCTGGAGTACTGTGTCCAGTTTTGGGCCCCACACTACAAAAAGGATGTGGGAAAATTGGAAAGAGTCCAGCGGAGGGCAACAAAAATGATTAGGGGGCTGGAGCACATGACTTATGAGGAGAGGCTGAGGGAACTGGGATTGTTTAGTCTGCAGAAGAGAAGAATGGGGGGGGGGAGATTTGATAGCTGCTTTCAACTACCTGAAAGGGGGTTCCAAAGAGGATGGCTATAGACTGTTCTTAGTGGTACCAGATGACAGAACAAGGAGTAATGGTCTCAAGTTGCAGTGGGGGAAGTCTAGGTTGGATATTAGGAAAAACTTTTTCACTAGGAGGGTGGTGAAGCACTGGAATGGGTTACCTAGGGAGGTGGTGGAATCTCCTTCCTTAGAGGTTTTTAAGGTTAGGCTTGACAAAGCCCTGGCTGGGATGATTTAGTTGGGAATTGGTCCTGCTTTGAGCAGGGGGTTGAACTAGATGACCTCCTGAGGTCCGTTCCTACCCTGATATTCTATGATTCTATGATTCATGGTGTCACTGGCGCCATGGCGCCGGGCCCACGGTCCAAAAGGGCCCTGGCCCAGTCCGTTCTTCTCCGCCCCCCTTTTCCCCTCCCACTCTCCCCTATGGGGGCAGAAGCTTGATGCTGCTGGCTCCTGCTGCAGCAGGGCAGGCTCTTGCCAGCAGCCAAGCTCCTCCCCTGCCTTTTCCCCAGCATGCTGCGTTCCCTCCCCTCCCCCTCTCCCTGCCGCTGATCAGCTGTTTGCCAGCAGGAGGGATGGGGAAGAGCGGAGCCTCATCACGCTCACTGCTCCAAGGAGGAGGCGAAGAGGCAGGGGCGGGGTCTTGGGGAAGGGGCTGGAATCGGGGCATACCCCTTTCAGCCCCCTGTTGTGAGCATCCCCATGACCCCAGCCCATACCCTCAACCCACCCTGACCCTGCACCCCCCTAACACACCCCATCACCCTGCACCCCCTCACACCTCCTCAGCCCCCCTGCCCTGACCCCTGCACCCCATCACACCTCCCCAGCCCCTGCCCTGACTCCTGCACCCCCATGCACTACCCAGCCCCCCATGCCCCATGCCCTGACTCCTACACCTCCCCACATCCCCACCCCCATCCTGAGCACCAAATGGGAACTTCTGCATCCCCCCCCCCATTCCCACCTGTACACCTCACACCAAACAGGAGCTGCCCCAGGTAAGCACTCCATACCCCCACCTCCTGCCCCAACCCTGAGCCCCCTACTTCATCCTAGCTCCTGGCCAGACCCCGCACCCCAACTTTTTTTACAATATTTGGAAAGATCATTAAGTAGTCCATCGAGACCCTCCGTGATTTTCAAGTGGTCTGTGGAAAAATAAGTTAGACTACAAGAACAATCAAGGTACCTCACTTTATTTTCATTTACTTGCTATCACTTATAGGAGGAGGATGAAGAAAAAAGGTATGAAAAACGGGGGTGGAGGGAGATAAGAGAGAATGTTCTTTTTCTTGGCTGGGTCCCAAGGAGGGGCCCCAAAAATGAAGCTGAGCACAGGGCCGGGGCGGGGGGCACTAACTCTAAATCCACCACTGGCTGTCACCTCACCTGGGCTGGGGATACTGTGTCAGATGACCCCCAGAGTCTCCAACCTACCTGGGCAGTACAGCAGACATGGCCCTGCCCACTAGCTCCTCCCCACTCCCTAGTCCACCCACCACTTGCTTCCCCTCCCCGCCTTAAGGCTTAGCCCTCTCACTTTTAAAAATGATTGCTTGCCCCTTCCCCACCCCTCCCTCAGGCTTTTCTGGCATCCCTGTTGCCAGGTATCCAGTTTTAGACTGGAAACTCCAGTAGAAAATGGGACCTGCATGTCCGGTTAGCAGTGCTGACTGGAAACTAAATGTCCTGTTATAGGAGTAACCACATTAGCCTCCGCTCCTCCCACTCCCAACACCCACCCCAGAGAGCTGGAAGAGAACCTGTCCTGCTGCTGCGGGAGGAGGGGCAGCTCAGTGCAGAGAGAGATGAAGAGAATGGGCTAGAACCAGGTAGGTACCTGCTCTATATGGGCAGGGGGGTGTGACGCAGTAGGGAGTGGGGCGGATTGACCTGGGAATGTCGTCTAGTTTTGCTGGGACTGTCTGCATGGGGGATGGGATAGCAGGGGATGACTTCACTTGAGGGATGATACCTGAGCCTGTAACCTGAGCTGGGAGGGGGTTGGACCCAGGTGACACCTTTGCCCGGGAAACTGGACAAAGGCTGGGGGAGGAGCCGGGGGGAGGGGGAGTGAGACGGCTGCAGTGGAGTTTCAGTTTTGGGCTGGCTGGGGAATCGGATGGAACCCCAAGGCTGGGGTCTAAGATTGCTACCCTCCCCAGAAGGACCTGACTAAGGGGTCCTGTTTATGCCTACAAGCTCTGGTTTGGACTGTGTTCCTGTTGTCTAATAAACCTTCTGTTTTACTGTCTGGCTGAGAGTCACGGTGAATCGCAGGAAGCCGGGGGGTGCAGGGCTTTGTCTCCCCCAAACTCCATGACAGGGGGTATCCTGTTTACCCCCTCCCCAGCCCTGCTGCACTTGCAGTTTACCCCTGGCCCCTCCCTTGCTCCAGGGACCAACCCTAGCTCCCGCCTCACTGTGCTTTTGCCCCCAGCCCCTTTTACAATCATTCCCGGGGGGGCCCCACAAAAAGTTAATCTGACCCTGGGCAAGAGGCTGGGTGTGCGAGGGGGGTGCAGGAGTCAGGGAGGGCAACGGGCTGGATGTGTGGGGGG
>NW_020664435.1:3467577-3481253 GCF_002925995.2 Terrapene triunguis | reverse complement strand
GGGGGCTGGGTGTGCGAGGGGGTGCAGTAGTCAGCAAGGGCAGGGGGCTGAGTGTGTATGAGGGGGCTGAAGGAGTCAGGGCGGGCAGGGGGCTGGGTGTGGTAACCCTGAGCAGCTTAGGTCAGGAGGCTGGGGCGGGGGCGAGTTGTGTAGGGGGAATGCGGGGGCCCCGCCTCTGCTCTGCCCTGCCCCGAATCCACCCCTTTCCCCAAGTCCCTGCCCCTGCGCCACCTCTTCGCCGCCTCCTCCCCCGAGTGGGCTGTGGCCCTGCTCCACCCCTTCCCTCCCACCCTCCCTCCTGGAGCGCCCAGAGCACCGGCAAGCACCTGTTTGGTGCTGGAGGAAGCGCTGGGAGGGAGGGAGTGGGGCGGGGATGCGGCATGCTTGAGAGAGAAGGAGGTGGGGGAGGGAAAAGCTTGGCTGCCAGTGGGGGTGGGCGGAGCCTGCAGCGGGAGCTCCAGGAGCCAGCAGGAACAAGTTTCTGCCCCCGCAGCTGCCCGGTCCTGGGGGCCCCGTGCCAGGGCACCCTGTGTTTTATTGTAAATCTGCCTCTGGATTGGATTCTTCATCGAATAGGCCTTATTGTAAAATTATTGGTACTTCCTGCTTCTGGTCCTGCCAGAAATACTGCAAAAGTAATCTTCTGGTATTTCAACACTTCTGTTTTCACTATTAGGGTTCCTAATATGGAAATATTTTAAAAAAGAGAAAGAAACTCAATGAACCTCAATTAGGTTTGGCTTGAGTTTGGATGAAAGTTACATAGGGATTATAGAAGCATCAATGCTTAAAAGTGTAATGTTAATTTTAATAACATTTCAAAACTTTATTTAGCAAAGTGACTTTCAGGAGTTTTGTCTGTGTACAGAAAGTATCAGTAAGATAAATCTTGAAGATAATGTAATTGTTGTTTCCTCTGATTTATTCAGGGATTGATAACACACTGATCACCTCCTTGTGATGGATGATTACACACAGCAGATGTTTTAATGTGATTATATCTGGGAGATAAGCATAATGCTATGAAAAGTACAAACACTTTGAATTAGTCCTTCATAAAACTTTGCAATTAGTGTAATCTTTCGTAAATGCCATTGCTCAAGGATGCATGTTTTTGCAGTGATGTATGAATTATTAGAAACAAGTCCACACTAGCAGAGATGATTATGCAAAGGAAAAAACCTTGCATTTTAATAGGGCCTAAAACTCTGCACCCCCTGATAACTTCAAGAAAGGTAGCATGATTGTGACGATGTGGGATACAATCCAGACCAGAGAGGGATTGTGTCACTGCCTGCTCTGTAACCTTGGGTGCTTCACAATGCTTTGCTGCTGAAGCTCCCAACCTGGGACAATCACAAACAGTCTACTCGCATGCTGATCACCCCCTGAGTGTCTGTGTGCTAAATGGCCTTATTTCAGCAGCTCTGACCCCAGCAGCATGTCTACAGCCCCATTGTGGCATCCACAGCCTATGCTGATACTTACAGGGTCACCCCAACACACTCCCAGTCCCAAATTTTCCCAAAACTGTGTGCTTTGCAATGTCTGGCCTTCTCCTATTAT
This sequence comes from Terrapene triunguis, assembly GCF_002925995.2. Classification (NCBI taxonomy): domain Eukaryota; kingdom Metazoa; phylum Chordata; order Testudines; family Emydidae; genus Terrapene; species Terrapene triunguis. The sequence goes on along the minus strand of NW_020664435.1, from coordinate 3,479,687 downwards.
TCAGAGAAATAATGTGATTCATTTGTTCCTCTAAACACAAACCCCCACCCCATATCACCATCTTTCTCAGTTTGCAAGAGCTCTGGCCTCTTATGTCTGTCCAGTGATGGATGCCCAAGATGGCTTCTGTCTTTGCTTATATCTTCCAGAGTTCAATAACTTTGTTTCAAGAGGCAGGATGAAAAATACAAGACCAAGCTTCCCTCTCCTGCTGGATGTAGATGCCATGCTGTCTTCTCCCCCACTTGTTAGTATGAGTTTTGCCTCCAGTCTTTGTTAGCTTGATGGGTCTGTTTACACAATATGAAAATACATTCTCATTGACTTTCAAAGTAGTTTGGACGTAACTCCCAAGTAGGGAAAACATACTCCTTAGTCTGGGGGCAGACCTGTTTACCAACTCCCTCTGGCATACCTAGTTTAAACACACTTTAGTTATAATTCTAGCATATACCCATAACTCTTAATACCCACCACGTACATACATCACATAAGAATATTAATGATCAGTAAGTTATTAGTATCAGATGCGATGGTGCATGCCTGTAATCCCAGCTACTTCAGAGACTGAGGGTATGTCTACACTACCCGCTGGATCGGCGGGTAGTGATCTATCTATCGGGGATCGATTTATTGTGTCTAGTGTAGACGCGATAAAATCGATCCCCGATCACGCTGCCGTTGACTCCGGAACACCACCGCGGCGAGAGGCAGAAGCGGAGTCAACGGTGGAGCGGCAGCAGTTGACTCGCCGCCATCCTCACGACCAGGTAAATCGACCTAAGATACGCCGACTTCAGCTATGCTATTCGCGTAGCTGAAGTTGCGTATCTTAGGTCGACCCCCGTCCCCCAGTGTAGTCCTAGCCTGAGGCTGGGGGATCGCTCATGGGTTCTGGGCTGCAGTGTGCTATGCAAATTGGGTGTCTGGAACCACTGACCAGCAGGTGGCTGAAGAAATGGATAGAACAATACAAATGACATGTTGTGATCAGTGCTCTCTCTGTGAGGGCTGATGGACCGATCGATTAAGGTGATCAAGTTATTAGTGTTCAAGTGATACCTCAAAAGGAATGTTTTGCACAGACATGATTACAATGGTGGATAGGATGTGAATACAGGAGTGCTTAGTGTTACAATGACAGGCATCCATATTAAGTTTTTGTACCACATATGGCCCATGTGTGTTTCACTAGTAGCAAGTGATGGAGCAGACAGGCAGAGTTGTAAGAAAGAGATCTTTAAGTGTGCTGAGTGGCCATTGTTACATGCTCAGGCTTTAGAGTCTGAAAGTTAGCAGGCTGGTATCAGCCTGGATTCCTGATTAGAGCTTTGTGGAGGATGGACGTGCCATTTCACAAAGGACTTTGAGATTTCAAAATTTGACTTTGTTTCAAATTGGAATGAAAACTGAAAATTTCAAAATGATCTATGAAGGAGAATTCTGGAAAAAAATATCATTAAAGACCTTTTTAAATGTTGTAATTTAATTTGTAGTACTAAATTAAAATTTTTCAACAAAAGAAGTTGGTTCAAAATGAAAATATCAAAATGTTTCATTCTGACAATGTCAAAACAGGACCTTTTGACATTGTCAGGATTTTTTACCCAGTTTTCTTCTGAAATGAAATTCTGGCAAAAATCAACCTATTTTGACTGAACCACATATTGAGATGGAATATAGTTCTGTTGAACTTTCTCCAACCAGTTCTATGCCTGAGCCCCTGTGTCACACCAAACTAAGATCATGTTTGTGCTATTGATCTTTTTGAGATTTATCAGTCAGGAAAATGTCATAGATCTTAGATTGTACAACACACACAGATTTTAGGAAGTTTCATCTTCGACGCTTTTGCCAACACTACCTCAGCACAAACAGTGTCTTGTGTAGGTGCAGTTGTACAGACATCATTTTTGCATCAGTGGATCTGGTTAACTTATTGTAACAGGATTCTGGACCTCAGCGGAGCTATTCCTACCAAAAAGCTAATAAAAATAGTGGCTTAGCTGGGTAATTTAGCAGCTCATCGGTGTGGGTGGGATGAGTTTGGGCTAAAAGTCTCACAGCACTATACAGTTGTAACATTGATGTGGTTTCTTGTTGAAACGTGAGGAATGGGGATGCTAGAAAAACTCTCTTTGAGTGAGATTTGTGTAGCAGTTTCGTTGGCATGTGATAAGAATAAAATGGTATAAGAGGGTTGGGCTAGAGGAGAAAAACCCTTTGTCCTGTGTGGTTTTTACTTGGACTCTTAAAATTATATAAAGTTTCAGCCTACATTGCAGTAAGAGATTTTCCTGGAGTACTAGTAATTGTTTATGTTTTGTTTTGTTTTAATAGAAGGGCCCGAGTGATGTGAGGCATTAAGTTTATTTGTATTTTGGGTGTCTATTTGGATTAAGGCTAAGGAAAAAATTGGTCTCAAATATCTGGGTTCAATGTTTATTAATTATTATTATTATTATTTACTCATTTGAATTACCATTCTGCCTAGTCTTAAACCAGGACCCCATGGTGCTAGGCTCCGTACAAACACAGAACAAAAAGACAGTCCCTACCCCCAAAGAGTTTACAATCTACATATAAGAAAAGACAACGAATGAGAAAACAACAAACTGACAGGGGAATAAAAGGAAACAATGAGACAATATTGGTCAGCGTGCTAGGCAGTGACCTCACGTGGTCATCCCTGATCTTGTGTGGTCCTGACACTACTAGAGAGTAAAAGAGAGACTATAATGTGTAGCTGTGTTAGTCTGTATCAGCAAAAACAATGAGGAGTCTTTGTGGCACCTTAGAGACTAACAAATTTATTTGGGCATAAGCTTTTGTGGGCTAAAACCCACTTCATCAGATGCATGGAGTGAAAAATACAGTAAGCAGTATATATACACAGCACATGCAAAGATGGGAGTTGCCTTACCAAATGGGGGGTCAGTGCTAATGAGGACAATTCAATTAAAGTGGAAGTGGCCTATTCTCAACAGTTGACAAGAAGGGGTGAATATCAAAAGAGACAAAATTAGTTTTGTAGTGCTAACGAGGCCAATGAATCAAGGTGGATGTTGGCCATTTCCAACAGTTGACAAGAAGGTGTGAGTATCAGCAGAGGGAAAATTACTTTTTGTAGTGACCCAGCCACTCCCAGGCCTAATTTGATGGTGTCCAGTTTGCAAATTAATTCCAGTTCTGCAGTTTCTCGTTGAAGTCTGTTTTTGAAGGTTTTTTTGTTGAAGAATTGAAGAAGGGAGATTGAAATGCTCTCCTACTGATTTTTGAATGTTACAATTCTTGATGTCTGATTTGTGTCCATTTATTATTTTGCGTAGAGACTGTCCGGTTTAGCCAATGTACATGGCAGAGGGGTATTGCTGGCACATATCACATTGGTAGATGTGCAGGTCAACGAGCTCCTGATAGTGTGGCTGATATGGTTAGGTCCTCTGATGGTGTCCCTTGAATAGATATGCGGACAGAGTTGGCCATGGGGTTTGTTACAGGGATTGGTTCCTGGGTTAGTGTTTTTGTTGTGTGGTGTGTAGTTGCTGGTGATTATTTGCTTCAGGTTGGGGGACTGTCTGTAAGTGAGGACTGGCCTGTCTCCCAAGGTCTGTGAGAGTGTGGAATCGTCCTTCAGGATAGGTTGTAGATCCTTGATGATGCGCTGGAGAGGTTTTAATTAGGGGCTGAAGGTGATGGCCAGTGGCGTTCTGTTACTTTCTTTGTTGGGCCTGTCCTGTAGTAGGTGACTTCTGGGTACCCTTCTGGCTCTGTCAATCTGTTTCTTCACCCGATGGGTATTGTAGTTTTAAGAACGCTTGATAGAGATACTGTAGGTGTTCGTCTCTGTCTGAGGTATTGGTACAAATGCGGTTGTATCTTAGGGCTTGGCTGTAGACAATGGATCGTGTTCTGTGGTCTGGATGAAAGCTGGAGGCATGTAAGTAAGTATAGCGGTCAGTAGGTTTCCGGTATAGGGTGGTGTTTATGTGACCATCGCTTATTTGCACTGTAGTGTCCAGGAAGTGGATCTCTTGTGTGGACTGGTCCAGACTGAGGTTGATGGTAGGATGGAAATTGTTGAATTCCTGGTGGAATTCCTCCTTCCCATGGGCCCAGATGATGATGTCATCAATGTAGCGCAAGTAGAGTAGGGGCATTAGGGGATGAGAACTGTGGTAGTGTTGTTCTAAGTCAGCCATAAAAATGTTGGCATACTGTGGGGCCATGTGGGTACCCATAGCCGTGCCACTGACTTGAAGGTATAAATTGTCCCCAAATCTGAAATAGTTGTGGGTGAGGACAAAGTCACAAAGTTCAGCTACCAGGTTTGCCATGACATTATTGGGGATACTGTTCCTGACAGCTTGTAATCCATCTTTGTGTGGAATGTTGGTGAGAGAGCTTCTACATCCATACTGGCTAGGATGGCACCATCAAAATAGGCCTGAATAAAGATTGGGAGTGGCTGGGTCACTACAAAAAGTAATTTTCCCTCTGCTGATACTCACACCTTCTGGTTAACTGTTGGAAATGGCCAACATCCACCTTGATGCATTGGCCTCGTTAGCACGACAAAAGTAATTTTCCCTCTCTTGATATTCACCCTTCTTGTCAACTGTTGAGAATAGGCCACTTCCACCTTAATTGAATTGACCTCGTTAGCACTGACCACCCCCCTCCCCTGGTAAGGCAACTCCCATCTTTTCATGTGCTGTATATATATACTGCTTACTGTATTTTTCACTCCATGCATCTGATGAAGTGGGTTTTAGCCCACGAAAGCTTATGCCCAAATAATTTTGTTAGTCTCTAAGGTGCCACAAGGACTCCTCCTTGTTTTTATAATGTTTTAACAACCCATCAGCCCACAAGCCATATTTCCACTTGTAGTGACAGATCCTGTCACAGCAAACTGTACAGATTTCATAATATACTGTACTTATTCTTAATTAGTACATATTGATGTTGCTATCTAAGGTATCAAAGAGTCACTGCAGTTTTCCTTTAAGAGGATCTCAGACTTCATTACATATTATAACCTACTTCCCCCCAAACAACATACAGATACATTAACAATTTATAAAGTACAACATTTAAAAAAATATTCAGTAATGGCATTTTTCCTGTGCCATATAGCACTGTATATACAATGGTTGCAGAAAACAACAGCTGTGACCATTAACAGAGATAATTATGAAAACGTCTTGCGCTTCTCTTCTAACTTCATCTGAGGTTTGTATTATTTGGTCTCCCTCACCTATATCTGGCTGAAATTAATTATTCACAGTTTTGGTTTAAAAATAAATAGGCAACTTTAGTCTGTGAATAAGGAAATGGAAACTGTTAAGAAGGAACTGGAACGAAGTAACCAGCTTTAGCATTGTTTTATTTATTTTCAGTTGTCCAGGAAATCCTGACTAAACTGAATTTGGGCCCAAGCATGGGAGCTTTGGGTGCTCAAGAAATACAGGAACAGGACCTTTGTGTGTAAGTATACCACAACTCAGGTACATCTTTGTGAAAGTACAACTGTGAATTGCACTTGTTTTTTGCTTCACCTCCTATGAAAGCTGTATCAGTTTTAGTCCAGTTAGTTACTTTTCCTTTAGAGAGATCCAAGCAAGACTTCATTATGTTATGACAGGGATCCACAAGCTGTATCAAAGAGTTGTCCCCATCTTTAAAAACAAAAACGTCTCATGGGCCACCTGACCTACAACCATTCTTCCCTTCCCCTATTCATAACCATACAACATTCCTTTGGCAACTATAGCAATTGCTTACATGGAAAAGTAACATTAGGAATGTATTTAATGAATTTATAGTTTCTTGTAATAATGCAAGTTAGCACAGGGAAATAGACAAGAGCCTATGCCATGTGACTAACCAACTTTCCAGTCCACCAGCAAGAGCTCTGTGATCCACAGTTAGAGAACTGCATTGCTATAATATATAATAAAAGGTGTTAAACATAATATGTAGCTAAGTGACTAAAATATGTCCAGTTTGCAGCAGTGATGTTACGCTACTAATTGAAAAAAATACCCCACATCTATACTCAAGTGTTACTGAGGCAAATTTTCCCCCAACTTAAAGAGGGCAGTTGTGTCTGAGGGAATCTTGAGTGAACAAAGCAAAAAGAAGAAATGAAAAACCTCCTAGAGAAGTCTGAGAATTCACAACATAAACTGTGAATGCATTGTGCAAATATATTTTTAAAACAAAAGTTACATAAAAACATGAGATTTTTGAAGCCTAAGTTATTCACCAATTAAATACATTGTGTAAACCCTTCAAAATTCATAAATGGTTGACATGGTGTATTTTGCGCACACACACACACACAGAGACACACACATTCACACACACACTCTCCCTGAGGGCTCAGTCCCCATCTTTGAAATACCTGGCTCTGCATCCATATCAAATGCTGTAATCAAGACTCAGCTGAATCACCAAAATCACAACAAAGACTCTCAAATTATCTCTATGTGCAGCTGTTTATTTTCCAGTCCACACAGCTGTATATGTGAGAGGAGAGTACAGTAGGACCTCAGAGTTATGAACACCAGAGTTACAAACTCACCAGGGAACCACACACCTCATTTGGAACTGGAAGTACACAATCAGGCAGCAGCAGAAACCAAAATAAATAAACTAATAAATTAAATAAAAGCCAGTACAGTACTGCGTTAAACGTAAGCTACTAAAAAAATATTTTTTTCTGCATAGTAAAGTTTCAAAGCTGTATTAAGTCAATGTTCAGTTGTAAACTTTTGAAAGAACAACCATAATGTTTCGTTCAGAGTTACGAATACCTCCATTCCCGAGGTATTTGTAACTCTGAGGATCTACTGTAATGTCAACAGCCCATGTACGAAAACTGAATATACTAAAAAAAGTTACTCCATATCCCATGGCAGCATTTTTAGTGACCTGCAGTGCCTATTCAGTGCAAACTTCCAGTAGACCTCATGGTTTGCAGTTGCTATATAGGCAGTGCAGAATCATTCCATTGCATCGATTCCATCCCTAGAATGTTATGTTCTGCTCACACTGGTTCCTGCAAAAAAGCCTGGTTACTTGGGCTTGGTGAAGGAAGGAAGCTGATGAGTTTTACCCACCTTCTATATCCACAATGGATGTAAAACATCTCAAAGTCATGTCCCCTTCCTGATGTAGTTGGTTCCTGAGACTGTTAAAGAACAGTATGTGTGCGAGTGCACACATATAAGCACATCAACACATCTTAAAGCTACCCACCCAACACATACATTGCAGCTGGTAGTCACTGCTTCATCAATCATATTTTAGTGTGTGTATGTTTTAGGGTAGTGCCACATTTTGAAAAAATTTTCATGAACATATTTGTGAAAATGTTCACAATTTTCTTTCAGGTGATTTTGCACCTGTGCATGTAGATTTTTGCATCGAAAAGATACATCAATGTGAATTTCTTCTTGTTTTCATTGCAAACCCCAGCTTTGCTTTTTAAAAAAATGCTTTAATTTCACTAGCAATGTGACCTCTTGTGCAGGCAAATTTCCATTCATTTCCTTTTGACAATTTTTTCTGCAAAACATGCAGCCTATTTTCAATTCTGGAACAAAATGCATGAGAGGTAGGTGACAAACTGTTATGACTGTGATTGCTGCTACCCACTGTCTTACTTTTAAAAATTGAGCACAACCTAGTCTGTACTAACATTTCCTGTTATGTCACTTCAACTTTCCTGTCCCCTTGTTTATGTCACCTGCCTGCTATGTCTTCTCTTTCAGGCCCTGACTCAGCAATGTGAAATACATGACACAGGTGAAATACCACCAGGGAAGACCTAGTGGAATCAACAAGCAGGCCTATGTGCAGGGGAGCAGTCTGCCCACCTGGAACACATTGCAGGATCTGGATACTAGCTTTTAAGCTCGTCAGGGCTGGGCTCATTTACTGTTTGTACAGCGCCCAGCATAAGGGACCCCAAACTAGCAGCTGCCTATAGGCGCTCCCAATAATAGGCTTCTATTGCAAGCCTTGATCATATGGCTGGGGGGAAACTCTCCATGAGGCGATAGGAGGATAGGGTCAAAATTCAAAATGATCTGGACAAATTGGAGAAATGGTCTGAGGTAAACAGGATGAAGTTTAATAAAGACAAATGCAAAGTACTTCACTTAGGAAGGAACAATCAGTTTCATACATACAGAATGGGAAGAGACTGTCTAGGAAGGAGTATGGCAGAAAGGGATCTAGAGGTTATAGTGGACCACAAGCTAAAAATGAGTCAACAGTGTGATGCTGTTGCAAAAAAAGCAAACGTGATTCTGGGATGCATTAACAGGTGTGTTGTGAGCAAGACACGAGAAGTCATTCTTACTCTGCGCTGGTTAGGCCTCAACTGGAGTATTGTGTCCAGTTCTGGGCACTGCATTTCAAGAAAAATGTGGAGAAATTGGAGAGGGTCCAGAGAAGAGCAACAAGAATGATTAAAGGTCTTGAGAACATGACCTATGAAGGAAGGCTGAAAGAATTGGGTTTGTTTAGTTTGGAAAAGAGAAGACTGAGAGGGGACATGATAGCAGTCTTCAGGTATCTAAAAGGGTGTCATAAGGAGGTGGGAGAAAACTTGTTCATCTTAGCCTCTAAGGATAGAACAAGAAGTAATGGGCTTAAACTGAAGCAAGGGAGGTTTAGGTTGGACATTAGGAAAAAGTTCCTAACTGTCAGGGTGGTTAAATACTGGAATAAACTGACTAGAGAGGTTGTAGAATCTCCATCTCTGGAGATATTTAAGAGTAGGTTAGATAAATGTCTATCAGGGATGGTCTAGACAGTATTTGGTCCTGCCATGAGGGCAGGGGACTGGACTCGATGACCTCTCGAGGTCCCTTCCAGTCCTAGAGTCTATGAATCTATGAACTGAGGCGGCCGCCTCAGGTGCCAGACTGGGGGTCGGGGGGAGGGGCACCACTAGGACCCAGAGTGTAGAAAATTGTGTCTGCTCCTGGTGCATATGTATGCTGTCTGCTTTAGATGCACAGAGATGGTGGAGTGTTGTGCTGGAGGAAGGAGGGCACAAGAGACATAACAGGCAGGCAGGAGAAAAGGTGAGAGGGAATAACAGAAAGCAGCAGGAGCTGCAGGGAGAAAGAGGAAGAGGAGCCTCTTATGTACCTCTCTAGCACCCCCAGGAGCCTGGACTGATTAACACCAGCTTCTCAGGGAGCTTCCTTTTTCCTGCTGCTTCCCTGAATCCATTTGAGGAGAACAGGCAGTCAGGGCCGGCTCCAGGCACCAGCCTGGCAAGCAGGTGCTTGGGGCGGCCGTTCCGGAGAGGGGCGGCACGTCCAGGTATTCGGCGGCAGTTCGGCGGACGGTCCCTCACTCCCGCTCGGAGCGAAGGACCTCCCGCAGAATTGCCGCCGCAGATCACGATTGCGGCTTTTTTTTTTTTTTTTGGCTGCTTGGGGCAGCCAAAACCCTGGAGCCGGCCCTGCAGGCAGTCAACTGAAGTAGTAGGAGCCAGTTAGGCCCTTAAGACGCTGATATCTTCCCTCACTCAGGCCCTACTACCAGCCTGCTTATTTGTCCCCTTCAAATGAGCGTTGAGAGCCACTACAGCTGGCACAGAACAGCAGTCATGAGTGAAAGAAGAAAACGCCCCTCTGGGGCAGCATTCAGAAAAAGAAAGAAAGCAAAGGAAGCTTTTCTATCTAAGCAGGGAGGAGCTCTCCTGAGATACATAGACACAAATGTTCACGGTGAGCCTTCAGCCCCAGTGAGGATGTGAGTGGTGAGGAGATGCCTGATCTCCCAGTTAGTCAGAGTGCAGGTGACCTGGCAGCTTCATTAGCATCCATATCTCCATCTCAAATGTATGTAACCATGCACATTCCTGAAGAAAAGTGTAGATCAGAGAAGAGTGTGGTAGAGGTGCAAGAAACAGCTGCTGCTGAGTTTAGTTCCTTAAGTCTAGATGATCCAGGACAGTGGACCCACTTGACCAGTAGCCTGAGGGACTTCCTTATACTGCATGGGCCACAGCAAGTGAAAAATTTCATGTTCCCCAAAGACAATGAAAATAGAAGTTTCCATCCAACACATTACTGGCGTTAAATCCCCAATGGTGACACAGTGGAGAGGCCATGGCTTATGTACTCAAAAATCCAGAATGCTGCATACTGTTTCTGTTGCCAGTCTTATGTTCCAGCCACATTGGTTTCTACAGGAACAAAGGACTGGAAAAATCTGGCTAGAAATCCGGCATGCCATGAGAACGCAGCAAATCAGCAGAGAGCATTCCACAGGTGGAAAGAGCTTGAGATTAGACTAAGGTTAAAGGCCACCATAGATGATCAGCATCGAGAGAAAATTACATCAGAGTCTCTTCACTGGCAAAATGTTCTGAAAAGGCTCATTGCCATTGTGAGAATGCTTGCTACCCAAAACCTAACACTGCGTGGCACTTCAGATCAGCTGTATGTGCCAATGGAAACTTCCTTAAAATTGTGGAGCTGATGGCTGAGTTTGATGCTGTACTCCAAGAGCATCTAAGAAGAGTCACCTTCCAAGAAATGTACACACACCACTACCTTGGAAAAACATTTCAAAATGAGATCATACAGATACTGTCAACAAAAGTCAAACAGAAGATTGTGGCAGATCTGAAGTCAGCAAGATGTTACTCTGTTATTCTGGACTGCACACCTGACATCAGCCATATGGAACAAATGACTTTAATGGTGCATTTTGTAACAACAGAAACTAGTGAAAATGGTGACTGTCAGCATTTTCTAGAATTTATTGACATTGAAGATACTACAGGAGCTGGTATGACAAATGTGCTTCTTAAAAAGCTGGAAGAAACGGGAATTGCGATAGCTGACATGAGAGGTCAGGGCTACGATAATGGTGCCAACTGCCAACGTGAGAGAAAAGAACAGAGGAGTGCAGACACGGATCCGAGAGTTAAACCCTCGAGCTTTTTTTGTCCCATGCAGTTCTCGTTCATTGAACTTGGTGGTCAGTGATGCAGCATCAGCTTCTAGTGAGGCTGCTGAATTTTTTTAATGTAATTGAAAGCATCTATGTATTTTTCTCTGCATCAACTCATTGATGGCAAATTTTGAAGCAACATCTGGGAATATCCTCTCTGACAGTGAAACCACTGAGTACCACATGATGGGAAAGTCAAGTGGAGGCGATAAAGCCTATCAAACACCAAACTGGGAAGATAGATGATGCCATAGTTGCCATTATGGAGGATAATGCTATGACAGGAACTGTTCATGGGAGAACAGTGGCAGAGGGAAATGGAATCACCAGAAACATACATAATTTCTGTGGGGCTTAGTGTTGTGGCATGACATACTGTTTGAAATAAATGTTGTAAACAAGAGACTCCAAGGTGTTGACCTTGATATATGTGGAGCAATGGAACAACTGGACAAAGTAAAGTCATAGCTACAGCCTTTCCAGTCAGATGAGGGATTTCAAAATGTTCTGAAGTGTGCACAGAAATTGGCAGAGGAACTTCACTCTGAAGCTATTTTCCCACCCATTCAAGAATACAAGAATCACCAAAGAAGACATTTTGATTACGAGGCACGGGATAATCCCATAAGAGACCCTAAACAACAATTTAAAGTTGAATTCTTTAACCAGGTGCTAGATTGTGCAATACAGTTAGTTGAAGAACATTTCATGCAGCTCAAGGAACACAGCAGTATATTTGGGATGTTGTATGATATTCCAAAACTCCTCACTACACCTGAAGAAGACCTACACCAGCAATGCAGGGCACTAGAGACAGTGTTGACACATGATGACATGCGTGATATTGATGCGAGTGATTTAGGTGATGAACTGAAAGCCCTTTCAAGATACATTTCAGCAGGATCAACTCCAAAGGCTGTTCTGGAATATATGTGCACAAATAAGATGACTACCCTCTTTCCAAATGCTTTTGTTGCTCTGCACATACTTCTAACACTTCCAGTAACAGTTGCCAGTAGAAAACGCAGCTTCTCCAACCTTGCAACCATCTCAATAGAACATAGGGTGACCAGATCACCCAGGTCAAATATTGGGACGCGGGGGGGCGGAGCAAAAAA
>NW_020664435.1:3466991-3467477 GCF_002925995.2 Terrapene triunguis | reverse complement strand
CCCCCCCCCCTTCCTCCTCCCTCCGCAAGCGCTGGAGGGAGGCCCTGGAGAGGCAGGGGGAGCGCGGGGCCGGGGTGAGTGAGAGTCCGGCCTGGCCCCGAGCGCAGGCAGGAGTCAGTTGGGCGGTACCTGGAGGGAGAGTAGGAGGGCGGCCCGCGGGGCCAGGCGGCGGCTGTTCTCCCCACCTGGACAGCGGGACTCGGGAGCAGCCGCTGCTGCAGCTCCCACTGCCGCGGGGGGAGGAAGCAGCCGCTGGCCAAGCTCGGCAGCTGCGGCTCTGGCGCCCGCGAACCCCCTGAGCCCGGGCCTGTTGCGGGGACCCAGCAGCGCGCACGCTGTGCCCAGCCCCTGGCCAGTCGCGTCTGGGCTGCTGCCCAGCTGGTGCAATCCCGTGGGCAGCCCCGGAGTGCCAGCAGGCCCCAGGGCCCCCGTCCCGCTTGGGTCCCGCAGGGGAATGAACGGGGCTGGGCTGCCGATGCCTCCGCC
>NW_020664435.1:3463918-3466591 GCF_002925995.2 Terrapene triunguis | reverse complement strand
TTTTTTTTTTTTTTTTTTGGCTGCTTGGGGCAGCCAAAACCCTGGAGCCGGCCCTGCAGGCAGTCAACTGAAGTAGTAGGAGCCAGTTAGGCCCTTAAGACGCTGATATCTTCCCTCACTCAGGCCCTACTACCAGCCTGCTTATTTGTCCCCTTCAAATGAGCGTTGAGAGCCACTACAGCTGGCACAGAACAGCAGTCATGAGTGAAAGAAGAAAACGCCCCTCTGGGGCAGCATTCAGAAAAAGAAAGAAAGCAAAGGAAGCTTTTCTATCTAAGCAGGGAGGAGCTCGCCTGAGATACATAGACACAAATGTTCACGGTGAGCCTTCAGCCCCAGTGAGGATGTGAGTGGTGAGGAGATGCCTGATCTCCCAGTTAGTCAGAGTGCAGGTGACCTGGCAGCTTCATTAGCATCCATATCTCCATCTCAAATGTATGTAACCATGCACATTCCTGAAGAAAAGTGTAGATCAGAGAAGAGTGTGGTAGAGGTGCAAGAAACAGCTGCTGCTGAGTTTAGTTCCTTAAGTCTAGATGATCCAGGACAGTGGACCCACTTGACCAGTAGCCTGAGGGACTTCCTTATACTGCATGGGCCACAGCAAGTGAAAAATTTCATGTTCCCCAAAGACAATGAAAATAGAAGTTTCCATCCAACACATTACTGGCGTTAAATCCCCAATGGTGACACAGTGGAGAGGCCATGGCTTATGTACTCAAAAATCCAGAATGCTGCATACTGTTTCTGTTGCCAGTCTTATGTTCCAGCCACATTGGTTTCTACAGGAACAAAGGACTGGAAAAATCTGGCTAGAAATCCGGCATGCCATGAGAACGCAGCAAATCAGCAGAGAGCATTCCACAGGTGGAAAGAGCTTGAGATTAGACTAAGGTTAAAGGCAACCATAGATGATCAGCATTGAGAGAAAATTACATCAGAGTCTCTTCACTGGCAAAATGTTCTGAAAAGGCTCATTGCCATTGTGAGAATGCTTGCTACCCAAAACCTAGCACTGCGTGGCACTTCAGATCAGCTGTATGTGCCAATGGAAACTTCCTTAAAATTGTGGAGCTGATGGCTGAGTTTGATGCTGTACTCCAAGAGCATCTAAGAAGAGTCACCTTCCAAGAAATGTACACACACCACTACCTTGGAAAAACATTTCAAAATGAGATCATACAGATACTGTCAACAAAAGTCAAACAGAAGATTGTGGCAGATCTGAAGTCAGCAAGATGTTACTCTGTTATTCTGGACTGCACACCTGACATCAGCCATATGGAACAAATGACTTTAATGGTGCATTTTGTAACAACAGAAACTAGTGAAAATGGTGACTGTCAGCATTTTCTAGAATTTATTGACATTGAAGATACTACAGGAGCTGGTATGACAAATGTGCTTCTTAAAAAGCTGGAAGAAACGGGAATTGCGATAGCTGACATGAGAGGTCAGGGCTACGATAATGGTGCCAACTGCCAACATGAGAGAAAAGAACAGAGGATTGCAGACACGGATCCGAGAGTTAAACCCTCGAGCTTTTTTTGTCCCATGCAGTTCTCGTTCATTGAACTTGCTGGTCAGTGATGCAGCATCAGCTTCTAGTGAGGCTGCTGAATTTTTTTAATGTAATTGAAAGCATCTATGTATTTTTCTCTGCATCAACTCATTGATGGCAAATTTTGAAGCAACATCTGGGAATATCCTCTCTGACAGTGAAACCACTGAGTACCACATGATGGGAAAGTCAAGTGGAGGCGATAAAGCCTATCAAACACCAAACTGGGAAGATAGATGATGCCATAGTTGCCATTATGGAGGATAATGCTATGACAGGAACTGTTCATGGGAGAACAGTGGCAGAGGGAAATGGAATCACCAGAAACATACATAATTTCTGTGGGGCTTAGTGTTGTGGCATGACATACTGTTTGAAATAAATGTTGTAAACAAGAGACTCCAAGGTGTTGACCTTGATATATGTGGAGCAATGGAACAACTGGACAAAGTAAAGTCATAGCTACAGCCTTTCCAGTCAGATGAGGGATTTCAAAATGTTCTGAAGTGTGCACAGAAGTTGGCAGAGGAACTTCACTCTGAAGCTATTTTCCCACCCATTCAAGAATACAAGAATCACCAAAGAAGACATTTTGATTACGAGGCACGGGATAATCCCATAAGAGACCCTAAACAACAATTTAAAGTTGAATTCTTTAACCAGGTGCTAGATTGTGCAATACAGTTAGTTGAAGAACATTTCATGCAGCTCAAGGAACACAGCAGTATATTTGGGATGTTGTATGATATTCCAAAACTCCTCACTACACCTGAAGAAGACCTACACCAGCAATGCAGGGCACTAGAGACAGTGTTGACACATGATGACATGCGTGATATTGATGCGAGTGATTTAGGTGATGAACTGAAAGCCCTTTCAAGATACATTTCAGCAGGATCAACTCCAAAGGCTGTTCTGGAATATATGTGCACAAATAAGATGACTACCCTCTTTCCAAATGCTTTTGTTGCTCTGCACATACTTCTAACACTTCCAGTAACAGTTGCCAGTAGAAAACGCAGCTTCTCCAACCTTGCAACCATCTCAATAGAACATAGGGTGACCAGATCACCCAGGTCAAATATTGGGACGCGGGGGGGCGGAGCAAAAAA
>NW_020664435.1:3330139-3463818 GCF_002925995.2 Terrapene triunguis | reverse complement strand
CCCCCCCCCCCTTCCTCCTCCCTCCGCAAGCGCTGGAGGGAGGCCCTGGAGAGGCAGGGGGAGCGCGGGGCCGGGGTGAGTGAGAGTCCGGCCTGGCCCCGAGCGCAGGCAGGACTCAGTTGGGCAGTACCTGGAGGGAGAGTAGGAGGGCGGCCCGCGGGGCCAGGCGGCGGCTGTTCTCCCCGCCTGAGACTCGGGAGCAGCCGCTGCTGCAGCTCCCACTGCCGCAGGGGGAGGAAGCAGCCGCTGGCCAAGCTCGGCAGCTGCGGCTCTGGCGCCCGCGAACCCCCTGAGCCTGGGCCTGTTGCGGGGACCCAGCAGCGCGCACGCTGCGCCCAGCCCCTGGCCAGTCGCGTCTGGGCTGCTGCCCAGCTGGTGCAATCCCGTGGGCAGCCCCGGAGTGGGGGCAGCAGGCCCCAGCCCCCCCGTCCCGCTCGGGTCCCACAGGGGAATGAACGGGGCTGGGCTGCCTATGCCTCCGCCCCGGGGCCGCCGCGGGATTGCACCAGCTGGGCAGCAGCCCAGACGCGACTGGCCAGGAGCTGGGCGCAGCGTGCGCGCTGCTGGGTCCCCGCAACAGGCCCGGGCTTGGGGGGTTCGGGCCCGGGCGCCAGAGCTGCAGCCGCCGAGCGCCATGGTCGCTTCCTCCCCCCGCGGCAATGGGAGCTGCAGCAGTAGCTGCTCCCGAGTCCCGCTGCCCAGGTGGGGAGAACAGCCGCTGCCTGCCCCGCGGGCCGCCCCCCTACTCTCCCTACCGCCCGACTGAGTCCTGCCTGCACTCGGGGCCAGGCCGGACTCTCACTCACCCCGGCACCGCGCTCCCCCTGCGTCTCTGGGGCCTCCCTCCAGTGCTTGTGGAGGGAGAAGGAATGGTGTGCTTGGGGAAGAGGCGGGGATTTGTGGAGGGAGCCAATGGGGGAGGGAAGGGGCAGAGTTGGGGCAGGGGGGTGTGAGCCCTTCCGGGCTCGGGCTCCGGAGGCTTTGCTTGTTTGTCCAGTGTCCCGACCTAACATTGGTCGGGACGTGGGACAAACAAGCAAATATTGGGACAGTCCCGGTAAAATTGGGACGTCTGGTCACCCTAATAGAACATGAGCTGGCCCAGACTGTGGTCCTTCAAGTAGCAGTTCAAATCTTTGCAACCAAGAAGGCACGGAAAGCACCACTTTGATTATTCAAACAGATAAAAATGCCAGTGTTTACTATGCAGACAAGAAAAGTTACATTTGCTGTTTAGGAGTTTGAAAGTTAAGTGTTACTTAAAATTTTTCAAGAAGCCATTTTAAGTTGTTAGTTCTCCTTTATTGGGGTAGGTAGCAGAGCAGTACCATGAGAAGAGTAGACCAGGAAGAAGGCAGAATTGAGAACTTTCAAAGTTCTGGCCCAAGCAAGGGGGCATCATTTGAGCTCCTCACCTCATGTGCCAAACTGTTCTGGGCCGACCCAGACTCTCCCCGCTTTGCTTCCTAGGCAGGGCAACTACTGTTCTGCACACAGCCATGCAGGCGAGGCACTGCGGCTGGCTGGTGGGTGTTTGCGGTGGCTCAGAGACCTGCGAGGGGCTGGCCCAGGGCAGCTGAGTGACAGGCGGCTAAGAAAGGGGGCAGGGCGGGCGGGGCGGGGAGCGAGGGGGCGAAGGAACTCGTGTCGGAGCGAGCAAGTCCTGCCCAGCTGTTTGCGAAGTTTTAAGATTTCCTGTTTCCCTCGCGGCGCTGAAGCGAAGCGGAGTGAGTCAGCCCGGCCGCGCGGAGTCCCGGAGCAGCCAGCCCAGGCACAGCTGCCGCCGCGGCCTCGCCTCTCTCCCCGGCCGGCCCGGGGTGCAGCCCTCACCCCCCCCGGTCAGCAGAGGAGCCCGACTTCTTGCTTCGGATTCCTATGCGGAGCGGGCTAGACCATGAGCCGGGATCGCCTCCGGAGCCTGTGGCTGCTGCACGCTTGCTCGTGTTGGGCGCTCGTAGGCAGCACCATCCCCCCTCAGGCGCGGGGCTCAGGTAAGTCGCGGTCTCGTCCCCCCTTCCCCTTCTTTGTCGGGGCGGCGGCAGAGGGGTCCCCCCCTCCAGGCGGCTGTGCAAGGGGCGATGCCGTTCGCTTGACAGCTGCAGGCAGCAGGGGAGCGGCGCTGCGAGCCCACGGGCGCCGGCCGGGGCTGCGAAGCTCGGGTGCCCGCTGGAAAGGGGCTCGCTGGAGAGGCTGGGCGGGTCGGGGCTCAACCGAGGAGCTGGCAGGAAGCGCGCTTGGGGGTTGCTCTGAGGCGAGCCTCGCCCGGGCCCCGTGGAAAGCGTAGTTCGGAAGTTGGCTACTGCCTGTCCTGGGGTTATCGGGCAGGGCGCAGCTGCCTCGGTGTGCAGCTGCAGCAGCCTCCGCACCTGGCCCCATGGTGAGATCCGGGTGCTGGTGCCTCTCCGCTCTGCCTCAGCAAAGGGGGCTGGGGGCCCTCTTCGCAGGAGCAAAGCGCCCCCCCCTCCCCCATCTTGCTTCTCGGACTGTGTGTGGCAGTTGTTAGTTTTGATTAGGATTAACCCGCTCACCTGTGTGCTGCCCTCTGGGGATGAAAAGCGCTCCTCTGAGCCCGGGGCGGCATTGTTGTTCTAGGAACCTGACACCTGGGATGCAGGTAAAGGGGATTCAGAATGTGAGACTCAAACTAAATGACTTAATCTTAGATACTATTAAGGTCCCCAGAGTATTATTTGTCTCTCTGTGTGTATCCCTGATTTGCTCCCTGTCCCACACGTGGGCCTTGCCATGGGTCTAGCTCTATGTAAACTGATCTTGCAGCAGTGTCTTAAAAGTTATTGGGGTTTTTTTTGTTTTTTGTACAGTCACTGCATGTAACTGAGAATTAAGCACTGGTTGCGAGCAGTCGCACCGAGAACTCTCATTTAATTAATTTCCTGCCATTGCAGGGGCCTTGGGCATTGGTGGCACCTTGGTCTCTCCTGTACTCTGCATGTGCACACACAGTTTAGTCTCCTGAGGACTGAAGTGCTTTGGTCTTAATATAGGGGTATCTGAGTGAAATTTAATGGTCTGTGATGTACAAGAGATCAGACCAGATGAACTGATGGACCTTTTTGGCCTTAAACTCTCTGAAACTTCAGGCATTCCTTCAGTATTCAAAGCATTCCTAAAAGTTAATTCCTGGCTTGTTTGGTTTTTCATTACACCTCACATCCCTGTGTTGGGAATTTTTAATTGCACTGTACATCCCTGGCTATTTTTAAAGCCATGGCTCATATTACTACTATTAATATATCTATGTATATTGTGCAAAGAGAGAGCAAAGTGCCTTGCAAACTTATGTGAAAACAAGGTTCCCTGGTCTGAAAAACTTGCAAACTTGCAAACTGGGGATCTAATCCCACAAACACTTATCCCTGTGAGATCTCACCAGGACTACTCACATGTGTAAAGTTACATCTGTAAGTGTCTAGAGGATTAGGCTCTAGAACATATTATTGAAACCTATTTTTTTTTTGTATTTTATTGTAGGGAAACCTGTGTATAGTACACTCAAATATTATAAAAACAATGCTGCTCCTATTAAAGCCAGTAGCAAAATTTTTCTTGAGCTTCTAGTCAAATTCTACTAGCCTATTCTAATTGTTTTACACCACTCCGATTCCATTGACGACTGTGGAGTTATGATCAATTGACACTGGTGTAAATGAGCAGAACTAACTCCTGCCTGATTCTTCACTGCCTTGCACCTAGTGTAGCTATTTGCACCTATGCAAAGTGGGTGTAAAATGGGCTTGATTCTGATCTGTAGCCGAGGCACTCTCAACTCAGCGGAGTCTGTGGAGTCAAAAGCAGGGCTGGCTCCAGGGTTTTTGCCACCCCAAGCAGCCCCCCCAAAAAAGCCGCCATCGCAATCTGCGGCACTTCGGCGGGAGGTCCTTCACTTCGAGCGGGAGTGAGGGACCCCCCCGCCGAATTGCCGCCGAATACCTGGACATGCCACCCCTCTCCGGAGTCGCCGCCCCAAGCACCTGCTTGTCAGGCTGGTGCCTGGAGCTGGCCCTGGTCAAAAGCTTTGCAACTCTTGGGCCCATCTGGAGCTCTTCTTGGCATCTAGCATAATTTAGGGTATTTTCGAGGGTACACTTCAGTTATCCCCATTTTTGGGGCCATTCTGGCAGTTGCAGATCACTGGAATGGAGACGCATGTTGAGAATATTACTTTTTCCCAGGAACAACTCCTACAGAGAGGGCCAGGACCATAAAGGCAGCATAGCCAGCTCTGTGTTAGCTCTCACCACCCAGGGGTTCCTCCACACTAGGGGAATCCTCAACTGAGCAGATCCCATGGTGTCAGCAGCTTTGCGCCTCCATAGCAGTGCAGATCAGGTGGGATGCAGCTGCGTATCTGGCTCGATTTGTACAGCTGTAAATGACAACATGGCATTTTTAATGCAAAGCAGTGGAGAATCAGTCCCTCTGTGGTGAAATAGAAAATCTGTTTAAGCCCTGCCTTGAAAGAGTCAGTGCCCTTGGCTTTCATCTAGGTTGCTTAATAAGTTTTAGGCCTCAAATCTGGTCAGGGGTATAGTGTAAATTCTACTAGACAGCAGAAGGAGAATTGACAAGTTCTTGTAAGTAAGAATAAAAATTAAAAGTGGATGGTGTTTACTTGAACAAGCCTAATCCTAGAGGATGAAAATGGTCCAAAATAAATTAGAAATAATGTTTTTATCTATAGGTTATTCAGCTAGTCCCTTTTGACTTTCAGCTTCATTACCAGGTCAATGGGATTAAGAGTTACTTTAAGAAATTAAGGGCCCGATCCTGCAAACAATTTACTTCTGAGCATTTTGTTTATTATGTGAATAGTCTGGTTGACGTTCCTGCTTAGGTGAGATGGGTGTTGCAGCTATGTCAGAGTGCAAAGGGACTATTTGTTGTAGTGAATGAGACACTCCATACTAAATGTTTGCATGAGTGGGCTCTAAGTGACGAAAACAAAATTTTCAATGAGTATTTTTCTTGGGTGTATTTTCCGGTACATAGACAGGACAACAGAACTGATATCAGTTAAACATAGCACCCTCTTATCACCCACTGTCTGAAATTGTGCAACTGTAAGTAATACATGAAATTTAGGTCTGACAAAAAGCTACATACAGAAAAACAGACTATTTCAAACATAGTAGAACAATGAAACATTTTTTTCTAATTAGGGGCCATTGTGTGTGCGCTTAATTCCATCTCTATTTGTGATAGTTTTTAATTGTGCTTAAATCCTATTAACTTCGGTAGGATTTAGCAATCCTTTAAGTTAAGCATGGGTTTAAAGTGAAGTCTCAGTTCAGATGCTTTCCTGAGTCAGGCCTAATATTACTTTGGTTACAGTACAACAAAGTTTAGCTACAGTCCTAAATTGCAAGAAACAGTGGCATTTGAAGGAAAAAGACTAATTGCTAGGGTTTTTTTTTTTTACTTCTGTCTGTGTGTTTTTTAACGATCCCAGTTCCTTCATCTTTGTCTTCTTGTAATTGCAGTTTGTTGTTATAATTTTATCTGAGTTTTCTGTAACATCCCAGCTCCTGCCTTTATATTGATATTAGAGCCAATTTCGCCCCTGGAATGATTGTTGAGGAAAATTCTTTTGCCCAAACAGCTGGCAGTTAGGGATGGATGCCAGCAGGAAAGTCTAAGTTACTTTGATTAGAATGGTCTTCTTTCATTTGTTCCTCTTCTCTTTTTTGGATGAGTGGCATCATTAAGAATGAATGGAGTTTCTAGTCTGTTTCATATCATAATAAAAATAAACTGTTATATTGTATATAATAAACCATAGTTATTTAGAACTAGTCCCCAGTGTTCATGAGTCCAGTTCTTCACACACTTGACTGAGAGTAGGTCAAGAGCAACTCCATTGAAATAATGGAGTCATTCTAATGCGATACTGGTGTGTGTGAGAGGAGAATTGGGCTCAGTCCTCCACAGCTGCAGCCAGATGGGTTGAGTGCAAGGGTAGATGCACCTCTGTAACTCACAGGAGCATCTGACTCCTGGTATTTAAAGCATTTTTTATTTTAAACCTTCCACA
This sequence comes from Terrapene triunguis, assembly GCF_002925995.2. Classification (NCBI taxonomy): domain Eukaryota; kingdom Metazoa; phylum Chordata; order Testudines; family Emydidae; genus Terrapene; species Terrapene triunguis. Next base: position 3,457,766 of record NW_020664435.1, on the reverse strand, counting down.
CCAAGGGTTAATATTTTGCATTTGACTCACAAGCTAACTTGAAACTATAGGTATTAGAACGCTATCTCCCCCGCAGACATTCCGCTTTTATCAAAGGACTCTCTCTTTTGCCCTTCCCAGAAGCACCACATCCTTGAGACAACACACCCAGCAGCTCTCATCTACCTTTACTGCACTGTGTGTTACATTATGAGCATGATTGAGAGTAGAATGCTCACTTTTCACAGGTGCAAATGACTACATAAGGTACCAGCTGGTAGTGAATCAGGCCCATCATGTTTGTGAAGTCATGTAAATACTTATATTAGCTGGGATGGGGTGGGGGGTATCTGCACACATTTTTTGTTAGGACTTACATGATAATATCTGGAGTTCAATTGATTTTTAACATGGATATTATGTGTGATCATAATGGCTCCAAGATTATTATTTTTTTATTATTACTCTGTGTTACAGCAACAGCTTGAGACCCCAACTGAGAGCGGTGCCCCATTTATTCTAGGCATTGTACAACCACATAGTAAGGGATGGTCCCTGCCCCCAAACAGATATTCTAAGTGTACACTGACATCAAATAATACAACGTATCAGTCCTTTCAGAGCCTTTGCATTGTGTGACCCTAATATACTATTATAATTTATTATTTGTATTGCTGTAGTGAAGAGAAATATTTTAAAGCACCGGAGCACTATGTTTATTAATATATGCTTTGCACTTATAGAATGCTTTTCCTCTGTACATTTCAAAATGTTTTTATAAAAGCAGTTAAGCACCAATATCCTGATTTTTTTTAAAGAGGGGGAAACTGAGACATTGAGAAGTTAAAGTGTGATCCTAATTTGAAAAGTAACTGTAAACATGACATTTTAGTATAACTGTTTTATTGACTCTCAGAAAATTCCAGATCAAATTTGCGCTCTGTGTGTGTGTATAGATATAGATATGCTTATTTATTTTTATATATAATATATATATATAATATATAAAAATAAAACAGCCACTGCCACAAGTTCAACCTGTGATTTGTAAGTCAAGCTGTGCTCTTTCTAGCTTATGCATTGTCACCAGAGATAGAGGTTCTGAAAGATAATTTCTGCCCTATTACACCTGTACAACCCCACTGAGGCATTGTACTGTTGTAACTGAAGGCATAATTTGGCTCTGCAATTGAACTGAATTAAAAATTCTGTTGATGCAGGTGCCAAAATAAAATCCATCTCACTCTCCCATGACTGTATTGCCTCTTCCAAGGAGTAAAAAGGAAGATATATTTATTTTTGTTAGAAAACGAGTGAATATGATAGAATATACCCAGAGACCAGGTCTGTTAAGTAGGAAGGTGTCATTTTTCAAAGCAACTTGCCAAGTAAAGACACAGTATGGCTCTTACGTGCATAGGGCACATTAATAGATACCTTGGAAAACTAGCCTTTGTGCAAGCAAAGTACATCTAGGGCCAAGTCCTCATCTGGCATAAATCAGCATAACTCTATTGAAAGCAATGAAGCTACACTGATTTATATCAACTGAGGATCTGCCCCACAAAATTAATAACTGGCAACTGTGAGTTATGAGGCTCTAATTCCCTTGAGCAGACCTTTGTGATATCATATCTTACAAGAGCCAAAATGATATGGTTCTCTTTCCCAGAACAAGAAAGTAATTTGGCTGCAGCGTTTGGGACTCCCTGGAGCCTAGAGAGTAATGATTTCAGGAGGCCATGGGAAGAGGGAATTTCCAGAATTCCAGAATGCTGGGACATGATCAAAGGTATGATTAAGGCTTTTAACTTGGGCAGAACCAAGGGGAGAAAGGGGAATAGGCAGAAAGGGAGCTGTGCGAAGCAAAATACTTTAATAGTATTTTACATTAATATAATGCCTTTCATTCCTCTTAGGGCCTGTCTATACTGCAGCTGGGAGTGAGCTGCCCAGCCCAGGTAGATAGACTTGTGCTAGTGGGGCTTGCGCTAGCGTGCTAAATATTAGCTGTACAGATGTTGCCGCACTCGGAGAGGCTCAGGCAAGCCACCTGAGCTCAGAACCCCGGAGTAGGGTGAACTTGAACTCAGGTGGCTAGCTTGAGCCTCACCTGATGTGGCAGTGGTCACGCTGCTATTTTTAGTGCACTAGCGCAAACCTCGCTACTGAAATATATCTACCAGGGGTTGGAGGCTCTTTCCCAGCTGCCATGTAGTCATACTCATGGACTTCAGCAGGAGCTGAAATCACTTAATGCCTAGCAAGGCTGGCCCTTATATTTTTTTTATGCCTGTGAAAGAGAAATCTCTATCCACCAACTTCCACAGTATTTGTGTGTGAGTTTTGGGTTTGGAGTACATCTGAAGCCATCATAATAATAATGCTTAGCACTTTTCCCCCCTTAGATCTTGAAATGCTTGTTGGTATGTCTATGTATTTTATTTGCGTTTTAAAAAAATAGATGTATGGAGAGGGAAACATGATATGGTATAGTTAGTACTTTTTCACTTCGTTTTTTCTCAAATTGCCCAGTCTCTTACAATATTCCTTGGGTGGACAGAAATTGCTCCAAGTTTGCAATTTTAAGGCTGATGTTGACAGGTTCAAAGTACGGTAATTTTGCTTCCATTCATTCTGGAGTTAGTAATTAGCCCAGATAGCACTTCTCTGTTGTTTTGAGTAAGGCATTACACGACTACAGGGCGACTTTTTTTTTTTATTTGGCCCAAAATGTGCAGCATTATAAAAATATACAAAATTTAAGAACATGGTTCTTCTTTGTTTTCAGTGATTACATTGAAATTGGCCCCCTTTTTCTCTGGGAACATATTATAAAAGCCCTTATTCCCAACTTGGCTCCACGGAAATCTTAAAGATAAACTATCTTGCAGCATGGCTGTAGGTGTCTTGATGCCAGACACCCCGCTGCCTGCTGAAAACCCCATAGGATGGGTCCATGATCAGAGAAGGAAATCTTTGAGATTTACCTTGTGGATTTTTCTTGAACCATCCCCTCTATGGGAGGGATACGGTGGACTGTGGATTTTGGAGGCCACAGCTTCATCAACCGCATTGATCAGGAATACCGTAATACATGCGGATGGAGAAGAGCTGTCATGCAGAGGTGGCTGCTGCTCCACTGTCTTGTTTACCTCCCATTGGTTGGTTCACAGCCCAAGCCAACAGAAATTCCCTCCTCTTCATATTTCCACAAGGAAATCCAAAGCTCTGCAGGGGACAGTGCTATGGAGCACAGCGCCTGCCCTGCAGCAACTCCTTCCTCCTCCACCCCTTCAACCCTAAGGAACTCCATCAGTGTGGATCTCTGATGGGAGGCGTCCCTGTTGGCCAAGGGAGGGAAGGATGGTGCCATGGCAGTGACATTCTCCTACTTCCCCAAGGAAATGGGGTGATGTATGTGGCTGGATGGCCCCTCCATGTGTGTCAGTTTGGGTTCAAAGAGGGTCTTGAGCAAAGTAATTCTTCAACAGAATTTCTGGATGAGAGCCCTAAGGCCATCAGCAAGCCCAGTCAGTCTTGCATTGTTTCTCCTCTCCTATAGTGTGCCAAGTTAAACAAGACACAGGACAAATCTGTTTCCCCAGTTAAGAGCTTCCACGTGTTATGAGCCATCAGGGAGCAGTGATGGTGCAAGGTGGCCCCGTCTTGTGTTACTTGACTGTTTTATGGTCTAGCTCTTTTCTATCATGGCTGTTTTGATGGATATTGTATTGTGCAAGCTGAGTTGTACTTCCTCTAAGTTTGCTATTTTTGTACGTGTGAAGTGCAGTGTGTTTTGTCACATGTGCTTACCAATGGTGTCAAATTGGAAATCCTGGTCTCTGTCCTGGTTGGTGAAGGTTGGGGGTGAACGCTATAAGCAGACGATTGTTCATTTGCAATCATTATAAAGTATCTTAACCTTCAAAGCTAATGTTGATACATCTCTACTACTGCCACTCACCACATGCATCAAGGTAGAAGAAACTGGCATCTACATTTCCCTCCCCATCCCCCCACAGCTGTAGTCTGGCATGGACCGTACCCCCCAAGATAACTGTCTTCCTTCCCATAAAATGTGAACTTTATTTTAAAAAATTGTGCATTTTGTGCTCATTAAGTGGAGGAACAGATAACTTGGACTAGGAAGGAACAGTGCATACCCCCAGTGGCGCTGGAACCCTTTAAATAGTGGAGGTGCTGAAAGCCAGCCCCCTTACCGCTGTCCACGCCCCTCCCCCCAGCTGGGTCTGGGAGCAGTGCCGTGTCTCTGGGAGGGGGGGCTGGGGCCCGGACAGGGGTGAGGGGGCAAAGGCTGGGGGCGGGCACTGGGCACAGGGCCAGTAGCAGAGTAGCATTAGACTGACACTCAATATGGATTGTGTAGAGAATCACTGAAGTGGACAAGCAGCCGTTCCAATGATTGGAAGCTGTAGCTAGATGAATTCAGAATAGAAATGTGCAATTTTTTTTTTTTTAACAGTGAAGGTAATTAACCGTTGGAAAATCTATCAAGTCTCTAGATAGGTTGTTCTATCATTTGAAATCTTTAAATCAAGACTGGTTATCTTCTTAAAACGTAAACAATGACTCAAACAGAAGTTGTGGCCTTGATGCAGAAACTGCTGGGTGAACTCCTATCCTGAGTTATACCGGAGGTCAGACTAGATCAATGATCCTTTCGGGCCTTACATCCTGTGAATCATCAGGTATTTGTTTAGCACCAAAATTTGTTTTACTTGTGTCCTAAATCAGAATTTGGATTCGTGTCTCCAGAAGCAACAAAGAGTTAAGTCACTCTGCTGACTAACCTCTTGAAAGGACATTTCATACATGTATGGGCTATACAATTTTGCATCCATGGAATTTTAAAAATATATCCTTTCCCATGGAAAGTTTCTTTTTGTTTAAATTATCATGTTGTTGAATTTGGAAAGCTTAGACATTCGTTGTTTTTAAGAACGTTCTGTTAAATGGATGTTCTAAGTGAATGTAGTGTTTGTGAAAAGTGCCAGATTGACAGCTTCAGAGAGTCAACTTCTATTGTTACTGTACACATACAGTATAGGCAGTAATATCAGAGCATGTTTCCCCACATTGTGATTTGCCCTGACATTAAACAGGTTTTTCAGCTTTTGTGTCCATTTAATGCCTCCCTCCCCTATGGCTATCAGTTGAGATGGTGTTTCTGTGATCGTATCATTAGTCCACTATGAACTTTATGGAGACCGTCAAGTAATTTCACGTAGGCCACCAAACAGCTTAGAAAAAGTTCTCGGTTTCTCATAGACTCATAGACTTTAAGTCCAGAAAGGACCATCATGATCATCTAGTCTGACCTCTCGCACATTGTAGGCCACAGAACCTCCCCCAGCCTCTCCTGTAATAGAACTATAACCTCTGGCTGAGTTACTGAAGTCCTCAAATCATGATTTAAAGACTTCAAGTTACAGAGAAGCCACCATTTACACTAGTTTAAACCAGCAAGTGACCCATGCCCCATGTTGCAGATGAAGGTGAACCCCCCGCTCCTCCCCAGGTCTTTGCTAATCTGACCCAGGGGGAAATTCCTTCCTGACTCCGCATATGGCGATCAGTTAGACCTTGATCATGTTGGCAAGACCCACCAGCCAGACACCTGGGAAAGAATTCTCTGTAGTAACTCCAAGCCCTCCCCATCTAGTGTCTCATCGCTGGCCATTGGAGATATTTGCTGCTAGCAGTTGCAGATTGGCTACATGCCATTGTAGGCAGTCTGTCATACCATCACCTCCATAAACTTGTCAAGCTCAGACTTGAAGCCAGTTAGGTTTTTTTCCTCACTGCTCCCCTTGGAAGGCTGTTCCAGAGCTTCACCCCTCTTATGGTTAGAAACCTTCATCTAATTTCAAGCCTAAACTTAATGAGGGCCAGTTTATATCCATTTATTCTTTTGTCCACATTGGCACTTAACTTAAATAACTCTTCTCTCTCCCTAGTATTTATACCTCTGATGTATTTGTAGAGAGCAATCGTATCTTCCATCAGCCTTCTTTTTTTGGTTAGGCTAAACAAGCCAAGCTCTTTGAGTCTCCTCTCATAAGGTAGGTTTTCCATTCCTCAGATCATACTAGTAGCCATTCTCTGCACTGTTCCAGTTTGAATTAATCTCTCTTAAACATGGGAGACCAGAATTGCACACAGTATTCCAGATGTCTCACCAGTGCCTTGTATAATGGTGCTAACACTTCTCTATCTCTACTGATGCATCCTAGGACTTCATTGGTCTTTTTCATGGCTGCATCACATTGGCAGTTCTTGTTGTTAGTCCCTAAATGCATTCCCAGATCACTTTTTTTCCTTTCTTAAAAATAGGAACTATATTAGCAATTCTCCAGTCATAGAGTATGACCCCCCCCCCCCCCGAGTTTACAGGTTCATTAAAAATCCTTGCTATTGGACTTTCAATTTCATGTGCCAGTTCCTTTAATATTCTTGGATGGGGATTAACCAGGCCCCCAGAATTAATCCCATGAAGCGGTTTGAGTTTGACTTCTACCTTGGTTGTGGTAATTACTACTCCCATATCCTCATTCTCATTAGCCAGTCTGCCATTACCCCTAAGCTCTTCATTAGCCTTATTAAAACCCGAGGCAAAGTATTTGTTTAGGTGTTGGGCAATGCCCAGATTATCTTTAATCTCCACTCCATCTTCAGTGTTTAGTGGTCCCACTTCTTCTTTCCTTGTTTTCTTTTTATTTATATGGCTATAGAACCTTCTACGATTGGTTTTAATTTCCTTTGCAAGGTCCAACACTGCTTGGCTCTTGGCAGTTCTCACTTTCCTCCTGCACTTTCTGACCTACAAGAGGTAGCTTTCTTTATTAATCTATCCCATCTTCCATTCCTTGTAGGCTTTCTGCTTAATCATCTGTTTGAGATGGTTGCTCACCCAGCTTGATCTGCAACCCTTCCCCACAATATTTTTCCTCTTGCTTGGGATTCAGGCTTCAGATAGTTTCTGCAACTTTGACTTAAGGATCTGAATGTGGCGGAGGCTTGGAATTACATTGAGTTCTTCAATCCAGTCCACTTCCCTAACTAATTCCCTTATTTTTTTTTTTTATATAGTTTGCCCTTTTGAAATTAAGGACCCTAGTTGCAGATCTATTTTTTTTAATCCTTTCATTTAGTTTAAACTGAATTAGCTCATAGTCATTCAAACCAAGCTTGTCCCCTACAACTAATTCTTACATGAAGTCCTTACTATTCACCAATACCAAATCTAAAATGGCATCACCTCTTGTTGGTTTGGCAACTGCTTGGTGAAGAAATCTGTCAGCTATGATCTCCAGGAAAATCTGGGCCCTACTATTATTAGTAGCACTTATCCTCCAATCTGTATCTAAGAATATAGTCTCCAATAATCACACAATTCCCAGCAGTATTTATTTAATTAAAAACATTAAAGAGGTCTCTATCCATATCCAAATTGATCCTGGGGGAAGCACTATCCCAGGGGAACTTCTAGTAGTTTTCTCCCCCAAAGTGATTTTGGCCCAAACAGACTCTGTTTTATCCATTCTATCACTTCTAATTTCTTTACAGTCTACCTTATCATTAATATATAATGTTACTCCACCACCACTTGCTACTTTACCACAGCTGGATTTGAATCAGTGACCTACAAATGAAGGATTAAGATGTGCAATGACCTGTCTCTGGAACCATCCAGTTACCCTCAAATAGATGTATTGGTCCAGATCCTGAACTAGTGTAACTTGGTGTAGCACCATGGGAGTCAGTAGAGCTACACTGATTCACACCAGCTGAAGATCTAGTCCTATTAATCCTTTCTAAGAGACCACAGAAAGTAGGTACCTTCCATATGCTGGTACGGTACTATATCATGTCTCTAGCTGAACTATACCATGTAAAAACTCATGAAGTGTAGCCACATTTTGCTTTTAAAATTTTTTAATTGTTACAAGGAAAAGAGATTTGAACAAAAATTATGAGTCAGAGGAAGGCGTGTCTGATTCTGAGTTCTTCCAAGAAAGGTTTTCCTGATACACCTGAGCAAGTGTGTGTTTCTCAGTCTTACACCCATCCTCCTTTCTCCTCACAGCACCTCCTTTTACAGAAGTAATTGTTTTGCAGACTTTTGGTTGGTTTTCCCTTGCACTTCTGATTGGAATTTTTCTTTTAAAAAAGACATCTGAAAAATGCACCTGCTGACTTTAAGAACTGTTGGGCTATTGAGAAAGAACTGTTAAAGTAGTCTTAAGAGTATCTAGGAGATGGCCATTATCTTAAGCTTGGGGCATGCTGGAGACAGTGGGTTATGGAAACAGTGACCATCATAAAAGACTGCTTTTTCATTAAGTATTTCCACGCAGGTAGATATGTTTTTAAAAAAAATCAACTCTATCCATACAGTTAACTGTATGAGCTTAATTACAAAGTTATTCTGCCTAAACATCCAGTATTGTACTTCATAACCAAGCTAGAACAGCCTGCTTTCTCTCTCACACCTTCAGACAGGTAGACTAAACATTTTAGCCTGGCAAGTTCCTTCACACTGAACTGTCTCTTTCTTTGAGAATATCCTTGCCTCGTGCTGTAATGCCAGGCCTTTTGGTGCAGACAACTGAAGCACATTGTGCAGTGACTGAAAGAATCCACTGCAGGCAGTAAGAAGTGTTTTTTCTTGTATGCACGTATGCATATTTGTTAGTGTCAGAGTGATGCTAGCCTTTAAACGTGAGTGTCATGTATGCTGGATTCCACAGGCATCTATGTGAGAATGTACCCTAGAAGAAAGCTGTTTTACAACACAGTGTACAAATGTAACTTCCTTGCATTCGTGTTCTAGAGACAATGGTAGTGACAGGGACCTTTGGTTTGGTTATGGAGTGAAATCCAGGTCCCACTGAAGTTATGGTAAAATACCCATTTACTTCAGTAGGGTCTGGATTTCACCCATGAATTTTTACTTTAAACCTGGTAACACTCCCTACAGTGAAGAGAAATTTGTGAACAGCCTCATTTGCCCCCTTTCCCCACATACTTTTTTTTTCTTTTTTAAGAATGGACTACAAGCTGCTGATTCGGCTACAGTGAGGTTACCCAAGGAATCCATTTGTAAACATATTAAAAGGAATAGATGATCAGTGAGGCATGCTAACCAACCAATCTGGGGTAGATAAGGCAGTGAGGCATGCTAACCAACCAATCTGGGATAGATAAGGGGCTGTCCCCATACACCTCTCTCAAAAAATCTGGTATACCGTGGCACTATGGGCTTGTCTACACTTACTGGAGGATCGACGCTGCGGCAATCGATGCATCAGTGGTCGATTTTAGCGGGTTTAGTGAAGACCTGCTAAATCGACTGCCGATGGCTCTCCCATTGATGCCTGTACTCCACCTGATTGAGAAGAGTAAGAGGAGTAGATGGGAGAGCATCTCCCATCGACGTCGCGTAGTGTGGACCTCGCGGTAAGTAGATCTATTCACGTAACTCAAATTGCGTAGCTTGGATCAACTTTTCCCTTTAGACCTAAGGCATAACATAAGGGACATTAGGACTCCTAAGTTGAAGTCTCAGAATGAAAACATTTCTAAGATTGGCTTGTTTTTATGAGCTATGTCCTCTTCTCAATGCATTGTATATAATTTCCATTCATGTTGGTGGGAATTAGATGCATCCATCAAGAGAACCTACCCCCAAGGTTATAACATTCTGCTACTCTCTTTCTCACATGTAACCTAACAGAGACAAATATAGCCATCCATGCTGCTGAATTTGAGAAGGTTGTGTATTTTCCCCCCACAAATCCATTCAAAGTGATTTTGCTCCCAAAGAATTAAGTTTCTGTCTAACTTTACTTTGAGGAGAGCAATTTACTATTTTAACTGAGCTGATGGATTATGAAAGTGAGTAATTTCTTTCTCCTGCTATTCCTGTCGAATCTGTCAAACATTACTGTGCATCAACAAAGCTGTTTGCAGAGAGTCTTTTCACAGGGAAATTTCGCCTTACAGTCAACAAGATCTGAACAGAGCTGCCACAAAAGCTTGTTGACCCATCAACGATTGACAGAGAATTTCCTTTTTGGTAAAATAAGTCTTTTTATTCCACTACAATTAATTTTCCAAGTTAGATTAACTAGGATGGATCAGGAAAAGAGGTACAATACAGCCTTTAGAAAATAAATTGTATAGAATTCTATAATATTAAAATAATTCATTTTATTGCAAACTAATGTTTTAGACCAATGCTGTAGTACCTTATAAGAATGTTTTTAGCGATGTGTTCAAAATATAATTCTAGATCTCACCTCCCCCCACTACTGCTGAAATTTGGAGAAGTTCAAAATCTAAGCAAAGGACCAAATTTTGCAAATGTCCCTATGTTTATAGCTAGCTGAAACAACCCCCCTGAAATAAGCACCCCTGAATTTTAGTGCTTGAACTCTGAATCCAAATTTTGTAATGGGAGCCCACTTTTTTTTAAGTATGGGAGGATCAGATTTGTAAATATGGTAACAGTGCACCCACAAAAATACAAATGCACTCATTGCATATGGAAAGTAAGTATCTGCACATGTGTATAAATCACTGCATATGCACGTGTGCATAACTACTGCCAGGTTAGAAGCACAATTGCCTGGTTAATGCATTAAAATACTCATTTTTCATGGGCACCTGTGGGTCTTTACAACACAGTGATTTGTGTAACTGATAAATACGAGTCCCATGGATATGCTGGATGTTTATGGAAAATTTTATAAAAGTTTCAGGCTAGTTAGTCAATGATATGCATGTGCGTATACATCTGTCTCGTATGGGAATAGTGGAGATTCTCAACATGTGAATCACATCCCCCCCCCCCCCCATTCCTTTTGCTGAAGTAAATTTGCTCGGTCACTTCCAATCATAGATGGCTAGATTGATTACATCAGACTGAAAGAATAAACTAGTCCTTAGATTCATGAAGCACCCCATAAATCTAGGTACTGACTCTTGTACCTCCTTTGAAGTGCTGCAAAAACTGGCACCACGGAGACTGGGGTGCATTTTTGAAGGAGCTCAGTGGGGAATCATGGTTTGAAAAAAATCTAGGAACATTAGTATGCACTCTTCTAACAGAGTAAAAAAAAAAAAAAAAAAAAGTTAAACAGCAGCACTATAATTTTCTTACTCTAAACCACATAATCTGAGCCAAAATCTTTTTAGGTCTTACTTATGCCATTTATGCATCTGGTGCTTCATAATTATGAAGTATTATCAGTGCAGGAATGTGACACTTTAAGTTTTATGGGAACAGATGCAGCCCACTCAGGGTTATATTTTAGGAGTTCTTTTGATTTCTTTTTTAAAAATCTAACATCCAGTCTTTTGGGCCTGATAATGCTCTCATTTAAATCAGTGAATTTACTCCCAAAGTATTAGGGTGTAAGTGAAATCAGAATCAGGCCCTTTAATTTCACCAAACTGGAACTAGAACTGTGAAAAATATTCATAACAAAAACCGAAACTCAGGCAAGGTTTACCAAAGTTCACCGACTGTTTGGCCAGGCAAGTTTCAAGCAAACCCTTATGGCTCTGCAGTTTTCACCCAATGCCCCACCAAGTTTCACAAGGTTTTTCCCCTAAAGCAAGGCAGAACTGGTGGTTTGGTTGAAAATTACTTCGTGTTTATATGTTGTTTGCAGTGTTGTAGCTTTGTTGATCCCAGGATATTAGAGGGGTAACTCACCCACCTTGTCTCTTTTGTGTTGACATCACATGTGCACCCCAAACTCATGGGGTGCATCTCACCCAAACCAAAACTAGGGTTGCCAACTCTGGCTGAAGCTATTCCATTGCTTTCAGTAGTCATTGTGAGATCAATGGCGATTCTGGGAGATTCCAGGCCAATTCTGGAGGGTTGGCAGCCCTAGTCAAAACACTTGGAAGGGAGAAATAGATCCGCTTAATAACACAGTACTTTTCTCTTAGATTATACCTTCTCATCAAGAAAATACAGTACATTTTACCAACATTGATGCACTAGCCTCTCTCCAAATCCCTGCGAGGTAGGGAAATCTATTATTCCCACTTACAGTCGAGGAAACTGTGACACAGAGACATTCAGGTCAAAATTTTCAAATGCATCCAGTAATTTTGGTTGACCAACTTGAGACACTTTGGATCTGATTTTTTCCAGAGTGCTTAGCAATTGCAGCTGCCATGGAAGTAAATAAGATCTGCAGCTCTTTACCGTCTCTGAAAATCAAGCCCTAAGGCCCAGATCCTCAAAAGTATTTAGGGAGTTTAGGTATCTCTTGAGGCACTTAGGTCCAGATTCTCAAGATAGTTATCCAAAAATTGTTGCATCCAAAATTAGTGAAGTCTCTTAAAAATGTTGGCTAAAGTGATTTGCTCCAGGTCCCACAGGAAGTCCGTGGTAGAGATGAGAACAGAACCTCAAACACCAGACTCCCAGTCCTGTGCCTTAACCGCAAGAACATCCTTCCTCTCCTCTATGCTGAGTGAGCTCTTTCTGGAATATCTGAGAAATGAGCCAATGAGCGCTTCCTAAGAGGGACACCGGGGAAATGTTTAATTTTTCTCACAATATGCAATTTCCTACAATCAAACAGGAATATTTTTTTTATATAATTCACTATCAGTAAGTGTGTGTGTGTGAGAGAGTTTCTGTAGTGGGAGCCACAAAGGTACGAGTGCTCTCAGTGCATGGAAAATTGTACCGAGTACCAGTCTTCAAAAACGGTACTGTACCCATAGAATGAGTACAACTGCAGGACAGGCTTCAGACTGAAACCACTGTGTATCATGTAGCTTGATGTGTAACATACACCAGTGAGATCTGCATGGGCATATTTCTGCCAAAGGCTGCAGAGAAACTTTGCTTCAATAACATTATGGGTATATGACTCAAAACAAAACAAAAAAAACAGGAAATTCAAAGATAAGACTGATGCTTTCCCTTTCATTCACAAAGCAACCCAGCCCTATTGAGGATGGGGTGTCAGCCGTAGCTTTGAATTTCCTGTCTTTTGTTGTGCTTTATCACAGCCTTAATGTAGAATATAGGAGTTTGTGCTTCATTTCCTATGCTTAACTTTTAAGAAGGGTCATAAAATGCATATTGTTTGTTTGTGAGACCAGAGGTGGTCTCTTTTAGTCTCTTAAATAAGCAGTATTTAATCCCATGTAGACATAATCTGGGCTAGATTAACCATTTGTAAAATACTCTGTCAAGCATTTGTGAAAGGCATATTGTTTATCCAGCTAAATATGTATTTAGTGCTCTTAAGGTACATGTACACTGCAGTAAAAGACCTGCGGCACAGCTGCAGTTGGTCCAGATCAGCTGACTCAGGCTTGCAGGGCTAAAAATAGAAGTGTAGATATTTGGGTTTGGGATGAAACCCCGCAAGGGGTGGGTCTCAGAACCCGGGTTCCAGACTGAGCTCAAACATCTACATGGTTATTTTTAGCCCTACACGCCAAGCTCTGTGCGCCCAAGTGAATTGACCCAGGCTCTGAGACTCGGTTATATGGGTTGTTTATTGCAGTGTAGATGTACCCTTAGTCTGCACACTTTCCCTTGGGAACCATTATAGCCCAGTTCTTTCCCTCCCACTCACTCCTGTCATACTTGGTTCTGCTTCTAAGTATCTGTGCTTGTAGTAATCTCTAACTAAAATTTCACCACTTCTCTATTTTAACAGCATATAGAGATTCTTCCATTGCATGCAATAGTTAACTGAGATTTCTGACTCCTTGTTCCATACTCTTTTCTGTTTTCCTTCTGCATGTATTATCATTGTTCCACACCTTTGGAAACAGCAGCTTTCCACACATTACAGTGCTGACTATTTAATATGCTTGTCACTGTTCACGGCATGTCCACCTGTATTTCCCCTCCCTCTGGTACAGCAAGGGCACCCACACTCAGGTGTCCAACTCCCCTGGCCATCACCTCTCTTAGGTGGAAACACATCTCTCTCTCTCCCTTCTGACTGGGTATCTCCAGGTTAAATAGACAGGCTGCCCATGCACGCTGGCTTCGTTTACCTTCCGTCACCATTAACGGTGTGACTGCCCACAGTTATATGGTACCATGCAGCACTCCCTATGCAACCCTATTTTATTCTTAAGGTAAAACCACTACAGAGAAAACAATAAAAGAATCTACCCACACGTTACTAAGCTTACCAGAGGTCACCCCAACCCTAATGTAGGCTCTTGCAGGAGCAGCTCTTCAACACCCAAAGGGTTTCCTTGTGGTTTTGAGTTCATCACAGCTTTAGCTCCAAACAAGTGCATAGTTTTATGGGGCCTCCATCAGCCTAGTCAATCCTACCAACCTTTCCTAAGGACTGGGGCCCTCCATGGACCAGGAGTCTTGTCTGTTTGCTGGATCATGAAGGAGGTCCTGAGCCAGTTTGAAACCAGGCTATTATCCAAAAACCCTCTCTTTGTCTGTTGGTCCCTGGAGAATCTAGTCTGAACTAGTATCTGCGCACCTCTCCAGGGGTAGCTTCAAGGGGCTGCTAATGGAGGAAGTACATTAGCATCCCCCTCCTACTAGAAGAGTTACACACAATAACACATACACAATTGCATTTTTAACACAATGGACCCCAAAGATTTTAAACCTAATTCAATAAGGTTTAACTTAAACTTTACTGAATTATCTTAATTCCATAAGGTTGGCCCAGGATATTGTCAGTCTGTCACAATGCTGCTGAGTGCCTTCCCATTTTGAAGATATCATTCTGCTTGTAGCCTTGTTCCTTATGCAGTGTGGTTCAGGGCATGCAATGTTGTGCTCCAGCAGGAGAATGAGAGGTTACACATAGGTGCAAGTTTTAAAAATTATCTATGGAGGATAAGCACTAAGTGTGACAGACACACAGCTGATTTGCAGCACAAATGTTATGAGCTCTGAGAGGAAACCATTTTATGAACATGGTATGTGACCTGGTCGTTGAAGTGAAGTTATTGTACATTGAGGTTATAAGACTCTCCTGTATGAATGTATTTGTCTAGCTTAAGAGGGGCGGTGGGAAGAATAAAAAGAAAGGCAGTGGTCCTGAATAAGCAACCTCTCTGCCAACGTCAGGGGCAATTACAAGACAGTGGCATGCTTCCAGGCTTTCGGCTGAAGGGAGACAGCTGTTTTGTGAGGCTGGGAGCCTGGAGATCAAAAGAACCCTGAACAGTTAAAAAGCCTTCTGAGGAAAAGAAGAGGATGGGGTTGCAAGGGCTGTCTAGGGAGTTGTCAGCTCTGACAGAGAGACAAACTGACACAGAGAGAGGCTCTGCGGAAGAGCTTTATAAGGAGTTGGTCACTCCAGGGTCCTTGCAGGGAAGATGGCTAAACCTCTGGTAAGCTAGACATACATAGTCAATTTTATTGTTTTTAAGAAGTTTTCTCTTAAATGCTTATGTTCTAACACTAAATGATACTTTGCTTTAAGGAGGCTATTTGGTCACTGCATTAACCACTCTCATGGCTCCTGAAGGGAACAATACTTGCCTAGGTCAGACCTGCTAAAGTAAACCATGATTGACACATGGGAGACTGCAACCCGGGGCCTGGTCTGAGAATGGGAGAATTGTGTTATTCCACCTTAAGAGACCGGAGATGGCTAAGAGTCCTTGACAGGGCTGGCCTTACCATGAGGGAAACTGAGGCGGCTGCCTCAGGTGCCAGACTGTGGGGTGGGGATGGGGGGCACCACTAGGACCCAGAGTGTAGAAAATTGTCTGCTGCTGGTGCCTATGTATTCTCTCTGCTCTAGATGCACAGAGATGGTGGAGTCTGTGCTGGAGGAAGGAGGGCACAAGAGACATAACAGGCAGGCAGGAGAAAAGGTGAGAGGGAATAACAGAAAGCTGCAGGGAGAGAGGAGGAGGAGCCTCTTACGTACCTCTCTAGCACCCCCAGGAGCCTGAACATCCTCTCTGACACTGAAACCAGAAACATACATAATTTCAAATTTCTGTTTGGCTTAGTGTTGTGGCATGACATACTGTTTGAAATAAATGTTGTAAGCAAGACACTCCAAGGTGTTGACCTTGATATATGTGGAGCAATGGAACAACTGGACAAAGCAAAGTCATATCTACAGTCTTACTGGTCAGATGAGGGATTTCAAAACATTCTGAAGAGTGCACAGAAGTTGGCAGAGGAACTTCACACTGAAGCTATTTTCCCACCCATTCAAGAATACAAGAGTCACCAAAGAAGAAGACATTTTGATTATGAGGCACGGGATAATCCCGTAAGAGATCCCAAACAACAATTCAAAGTTGAATTCTTTAACCAGGTGCTAGATTGTGCAATACAGTCAGTTGAGGAACGTTTCATGCAGCTCAAGGAACACAGGAGTATATTTGGGATGTTGTATGATATTCCAAAACTCCTCACTATACCTGAAGAAGACCAACACCAGCAATGCAGGGCACTAGAGACAGTGTTGACACATGATGACATGTGCGATATTGATGCGAGTGATTTAGGTGATGAACTGAAAGCCCTTTCAAGGTACATTTCAGCAGGATCAACTCCAAAGGCTGTTCTGGAATATACACCTCTACCTCGATATAATGCTGTCCTTGGGAGCCAAAAAATCTTACCGCGTTATAGGTGAAACTGTGTTGTGTTGAACTTGCTTTGATCCACCGGAGTGCGTAGCGCAGCCCTGCCCCTGGAGCACTGCTTTACCGCGTTATATCCAAATTCGTGTCATATCGGGTGGCGTTATATCGAGGTAGCGGTGTATGTGCACAAATAAGATGACCACCCTCTTTCCAAATGCTTTTGTTGCTCTGCACATACGTCTAACGCTTCCTGTAACAGTTGCCAGTGGAGAACGCAGCTTCTCCAAGCTGAAGTTGATAAAAACACATCTACGCTCCACAATGACACAGGCTGGACGACTTTGCAACCATCTTAATAGAGCATGATCTGGCCCAGACTGTGGACCTTCAGGAAGCAGTTCAAATCTTTGCAACCAAGAAGGCATGGCAAGCACCACTTTGATTATTCAAACAGATAAAAATGCCAGTGTTTACTATACAGACAAGAAAAGTTACATTTGCTGTTCAGGCGTTTGAAAGTTAAGTGTTACTTAAAATTTTTGAACAAGCCATTTTAAGTTGTTAGTTCTCCTTTATTGGGTAGGTAGCAGAGCAGTACCATGGGAGTAGAAGAACAGGAAGAAGGAAGAATTGAGACCTTTCAAAGTTTTGGCCCAAGCGAGGGGGCATGGGGGCATCATTTGAGCTCCCTGCCTCAGGTGCCAAAATGTTGTGGGCCGGCCCTGGTCCTTGACCTGACAGGATGTGCTTGGGGAGACCAGGAAGTGTTGTTAGCCCTGTAACTGTGAGGCTAAGCACAGTCTTCCTCATTGAGTGGAAGTCCATTGTGTGTTGTGCTCCCGCACTCTCAAAAGCAGTGGAAGAAAAGGAATGGTTGTGTCTGAGGAGACATAGTGTGAGGCACTATGCTCAGGTTACAAAGGAGGCACTTAACTACATGCTCCCTTCTTTGACCTTTCTTCTACTATTAGCAAGAGTAGCTTGGCAGCACAGCAGTGCTCTAATTAAGACGTTGCTTTTGCAAGGTCTTGAGCCTTCTGGCCATGATCCCGCAAAACATTTAAACACTGAGTTCAGTGCAGGTTCTCCTGCCCTCCCTCTCCTGCTCATCACTTAGAAGTCCCATTAACTTCATTGGTGCAGAATCAAACGGTCTGTGCCTATATGCACAACATTCTACACATGCACTTTGCTGGATCAAGCCCCTTGCATATATCAAACCACAGATCCACAGTTCTTGAGTACATGCATATCTAAATATTACTGCTGAAACCTTTTAAAAAGCCAATGATGCCTCATGGGAAATGTTGAAGACTGTTTTGTTGTAACAGCTCTGCTTATGTCATAGATTCTGGGGGGAAGGGAAGTGTTACTTCCCTTTTTATTGCACAACTAGAAATAGTTGCATGAAAAGAGAATCTAATTCAGAGTTGATCTGCTCCTGCTGCCTATTTCCCACCTGAAGTCATCATGCTCTCATTATGACCTCAAAAGCAGCCAATTGTGATGTCACACATAGGGAGCTAACACTGAGGATAGCTGCACCATTTTGCTCACTCCCGCATTTTGAAATCTCACAATCTAAGGAGCACTTCTCATGAAGAGTAAACTCCGAATTATTTTTAAAAGACATTTTTAATCCCAATTGGCATTTCTGAGCCTACTGGTGAATGAAGTTTAGTGTCAAATGTGACACAAATTTGTAGGACACAGTATAGGAGCTAAATGGAGAAGAATATAACCGATTCCTAATGAACAAGAGTACAATTCAAATGTTTACTATTTAAGATATAAATATTTTGTTTAAATGGTGATTTACAGCCCATTGGGGCTCCCATGTCCTGGCTCACAGTGACATCACATTGTGACTCCGTGCTAGCTCTAGCATCAAGCATTGGTGCAGTGTTGCCAACTCCCATGATTTTATCAGAAGTCTTACAATATTTGATGTTTTTCTTAAAGCCCCAGCTCCTGGAGTCCTGTGATTGCATGGGACTCTGTTTTCATTTATTAAAAACGCTAAGTTTCTAACTAAGGAATGTAGAGAGAAAAGCTTGAAAAAATCATTCAAGTACACCCTAAAGACCCCGAACCCAGAAAGCAAATAAAAAGAACCCAACTTTTTTTTTTTTTTTTTTTTTAAATAACTTATGATGTTTTCACTATTCAGCATAAATGCTGGAATCATCCCTTCCCCCACCCAGGGCTCCTCAGTGCTTGGAAGGCCTGCCTAGAAAGGAAGGAGTATTACCTCCCTGGCACCATGATCCCTTCACTTGCACAATGTGGATGCTGTAGCACTCAGCCCAAATGGAGCTCTGCTGTGAGGAAGGGTAGGGTGGTGGAGAGGAGAGGGCAGAGCAGGGAAGATACTCTCTGCAGCACGGTCCCCGGCAAAGCCTGGAGATTTCCATGCCCACATCCAGGCATGAGGCAAAAGAGCTTGGATCTCCTCTATAGCAGCTGGTGTGCATCTGCAAAGGGACCCAGTCCCTGCTGGAACTGTGCTGCCAGGAAGGAGAGAGACATGCACCTCTCTCTACATAATATCTCCTGTCTCTTTGATAAAGGTGTCTTCCTTCCTGCAAATTCCCAAGGTCTGTGGGGCTGGGAGAGGCAGTGGTCCCAAATTCATGCTTCTTCTAGCAGGCAGGATAGTTCCACAAGAATTAAACCTCACAGAGTTTTGCTGGCTTTCCCTTCACTCTCCCAGCAGGCTTTTCTAAAGCGGGGAAGTCCAGCTCACAGCGACTATTTTGTGCATAAATCCTAAGTAATAAAGAATGAGAGAAGAGAAATGGCAGCAATTATACTTCACGAGTTATGAGCAGGATGAGTTTGCCAATGCTTTAAAAGTCTTCCCTGAGGCCTGGGTGAGGTTTTCAATGTAAATATCCCAAAAAAAGAAAGCATGTTAGTTTGAGGGTATGTCTACACTACGAGGGTAATTCGATTTTACTTAAATCGAATATGTGGAATCGATATTGCAAAGTCGAACGTGTGTGTCCACACTAAGGACACACTAAGGACAGTAATTCGACTTTGTGAGTCCACACTAACGGGGCGAGCGTCGATATTGGAAGCGGTGCACTGTGGGCAGCTATCCCACAGTTCCCGCAGTCCCCGCTGCCCATCGGAATTCTGGGTCGAGCCGCCAATGCCTTCTGGGTAAAAAAAATTTGTCGTCATCCGTCCGTCACTAACGCCCTCCCTCCCTCCATGAAAGCGCCGGCGGGAAATCAGTTCGCGCACTTTTCTGGTCAGTGACAGCGCGGACGCCACAGCACTGCGATCATGGATCACGCTGCGACCATCGCTGCACTTGTGGCCGTTCTCAACACCTCGCAGCTTATCATACACCTTTCCCTGAGGCAGATGCAGAGAAATCGGGCGAGGAGGCTACGGCACCGCCGTGAGAGCCTGAAGTCGGAGAGTGGCACAGAGCTGTCAGAAACCACGAGCCCCAGCGCCCAGGACATGACGTTGGCAATGGGGCATGTGGATTTTGTTGAACGGCGATTCTGGGCCCGGGAAACAAGCACGGACTGGTGGGACCGTATAGTGCTTCAGGTCTGGGATGAATCCCAGTGGCTGCGAAACTTTCGCATGCGGAAGGGGACTTTCCTCGAACTTTGTGAGTTGCTGTCCCCTGCCCTGAAGCGCAAGGACACCCGCATGCGAGCAGCCCTCACTGTCCAGAAGCGAGTGGCCATAGCCCTCTGGAAGCTTGCAACGCCGGACAGCTACCGGTCAGTCGCGAACCACTTTGGTGTGGGCAAATCTACCGTGGGGGTTGTTGTCATGCAAGTAGCCAAGGCAATCGTCAAGGTACTGCTCCCAAAGGTAGTGACCCTGGGAAACGCGCAGGTCATCATAGATGGCTTTGCCGCGATGGGATTCCCAAACTGCGGTGGGGCTATAGATGGGACTCACATCCCTATCCTGGGACCGGACCACCAGGCCAGCCAGTACATCAATAGAAAGGGCTACTTTTCAATGGTGCTGCAAGCACTGG
Source organism: Terrapene triunguis (assembly GCF_002925995.2). Classification (NCBI taxonomy): domain Eukaryota; kingdom Metazoa; phylum Chordata; order Testudines; family Emydidae; genus Terrapene; species Terrapene triunguis. The sequence goes on along the minus strand of NW_020664435.1, from coordinate 3,437,164 downwards.
TGGACCATCGGGGACGGTTTACAAACATCTACGTCGGATGGCCGGGCAAGGTTCATGACGCTCGCGTGTTCAGGAACTCTGGTCTGTTTAGACGGCTGCAGGAAGGTATTTACTTCCCAGACCACAAAATAACTCTTGGGGATGTGGAGATGCCTACAGTCATCCTCGGGGACCCAGCCTACCCGCTAATGCCCTGGCTCATGAAGCCCTATACTGGCGCCCTGGACACAGAAAAAGAACTGTTCAACTACCGTCTGAGCAAGTGCAGAATGGTGGTGGAGTGTGCTTTTGGCCGTCTCAAAGGGAGATGGAGAAGCTTACTCACTCGCTGTGATCTCAGTGAAACCAATATCCCCATCGTTATTGCAGCTTGCTGTGTGCTCCACAATCTGTGTGAGAGCAAGGGGGAGACCTTTATGGCGGGGTGGGAGCTAGAGGCAAATAGCCTGGCTGCTGATTACGTCCAGCCAGACAGCCGGGCCATTAGAAGATCCCAGCGGGACGCCCTGTGCATCCGGGAGGCTTTGAAAGCTAGGTTCCTGAGTGAGCAGGGCAACCAGTGACTTTTCAGTTTGTGGACAGAAAAGCTGAACCTGCCCCCGTTTCTTTACCCAGTCCATTTTGACTATCCTCTCCAGTTACATACAACCTTCACCCCCTTCCCCTTCCCAAAAAATAAAATCATTTCGATTTTTTAATGAACACCGTTGTCTGTATTGCTGTTTTCGCGGGAATATTTTAAACCGGGGACGCAGACTGTGGCGGGGGGCGGGTTTAGTGTTCTGATGCAAATGATACTTCTAAACTCCCGGAATGACAGGCTCCGCACTGGTGGACTGGTTATTTCAATGGAGCCTGCCAGCACTCCTGGGGGGGACTGTGTGTATGTGTCGGCTATGTGACTTTCTGGCAGGGGGGGTAGGGTTACAGATCCCCTGCTGCGTGGATCTGTGAGCCAGGATAAGGACCGCTGCATAAGATCTGTAACTGCCCTCCCCCGCCACAAAGTCACAGAGCAACCCCCCCCCCCAAAAACATGAAAAGCACCTCCCAGACTGACCAGGGTAACCAGTGACTGCACTGTGTATGTGTCCTGATGCTGGACCTGACACCGCCTCTGTACCCTGCTAAAGGTGACTGTCCTGTCCAATTACCAAGCCCCTTCCCCCCCTCCAGACAGACTCTCCCTCAAAAGAACCTGACTGAAACAGTAATGAACAGAAAGAAACATTTTATTGCGAACCAGACATGAAACGTGGGGGGTGAAACTTGGACGGGGGCTTGTGTGAGGTGGGTAGGAAAGGACTTATGAAATTTTGGGGAATGTCAGCCTTCTACTGCTAGAGCAGTCTGCAGGGGTTGATTGAAAGTTTTAACGGCCCTTGCCGCCCCTCCTTCTTTGGACTTTGGGTGAGGGTGGTGTGGGACTTGGTGGCGGGTGAGGGCGGTTACAGATAGACTGCAGCGGGGCTCTGTCCTCCTGCCTCCGGTCTTGCAGAACATCCACAAGGCGCCGGAGCGTGTCCGTTTGCTCCCTCATTAGTCCAAGCAGCTTTTCAGTAGCCTGTTGGTCCTCCTGACGCCACCTCTCCTCCCGTTCCATGACTGCTCGGTGCATTTGTGACAAGTTCTCCCTCCACTGTGTCTGCTGGGCTGCCTGGGCTCGGGAGCAGCCCATTAGTTCTGTGAACATGTCTTCACGCGTCTTCTTCTTCCTCCGCCTAATCTGCGCTAGCCTCTGGGAGTGTGCTGACAGGCTGGGTTGGGAGACAGTCGCAGATGTGTCTGTGTGAATTTTAAAAAGGGAGTGAATTCCTGAGACAGATAAATGAAATTGTATACAAAGAACCTAGTCTTTCTCTGTGAACAAGACCATGCACTGAACCTCTCACATGCGCACTCAGGACAAGGTCGAATTTTCGGCCGTCGCCTTCAGTGCCTGTGGACTTGCGGAGGTCTTGGAGTGTTCAGAGAACTGTGGCTGGAGACCTGAACTTCTGGAGCGGGCAATAATGGTAAGCCGCAGACTTGTGGCTGCTTAAAACTCCAGCAGTAGCACTGGCCTCCTTTCACATTGAAAGCAATGCCAGTCTCTGCTGCCAGCAATCAGGACAGCATCAACTCTGCCCCTGTCCCACCCCCTCGCGGCTGTCCCAGGGAAAGATCCCTGTATGCTGCCCCTCTCCCTCCACCGCGTGGCTGTAAAGCAGTCCCAATACTAACAGTCCCCTCCCTAATTCAAAGCAGGGCGTCATGAGCGACATCACCCTCCTGAGGATCCCGGACACCCAGAGAGAACGCATGCTGCGGGAAAGCATGCAGAAACCGGGGCCGTATGCCGCCATGCTATGTCGGGCCATGATCCCCGAGTACCTGATTGTGGCATGGAGGGGACATGTCTGCTACCACGGAGGGCCCACTAAGATCGCCCTACCCCGGAACCTGATCAACAGGCTTGAGCTCTACCTCCACGAGACCTACGAGGAGTTCTCCTACGAGGATTTCTCGTCGATCCCCGGCCACATTGACCGGATTTTCGCGTAGGTGCACTGGGACTTTGGAGTGGAGCGTCTTGGGCCTGGGAATCATGTAGTAACGGACATTGTGAAATTTTTTTAAAATACTTGGGACTAAATTGAGAAGAGCCTAAGACAGAGAAATCATGCAAAACCCATTTGTTACCTTTGTAAATATTCCTGTTTTGTACCTGATTATTTTTTTACTAGTTTACAGCACTTTTATAAATATACATTGTTAATAGTATAAATATTACCGTTCTGTTTTAAATAAATGTTTACATGTTTACAGCACTTACTGCTTGATCCGTCCCCTGATTCTGTGTCCGGGGTAAGGGATGGGGACGGTTGGTACGGGATCTCGGTAAGGGTGATGAAGAGCTCCTGGCTGTCGGGGAAATCAGCGGTGCCAGCGCTGTCGACTGCCTCGTCCTCCTCATCTCCTTCCTCCTCTTCCCCGTCCGCTGTCATGTCCGACATGATCCCATCCTCGGAGTCCACGGTCAGGGGTGGGGTAGTGGTGGCGGCCGCTCCCAGGATGGAATGCAGTGCCTCGTAGAAACGGGATGTGTGGGGCTGGGATCCGGAGCGTCCGTTAGCCTCTTTGGTTTTTTGGTAGCCTTGTCTCAGCTCCTTGATTTTCACGCGGCACTGCGTTGCATCCCGGCTGTAGCCTCTCTCTGCCATGGCTTTGGAGATCTTCTCGTAGATCTTAGCATTCCTTCTTTTGGAGCGCAGCTCTGAAAGCACGGACTCATCGCCCCACACTGCGATGAGATCCAAGACTTCCCGATCAGTCCATGCTGGGGCCCTCTTTCTATTGGATTGCACGGCCATCTCTGCTGGAGAGCTCTGCATAGTTGCCACTGCTACTGAGCTCCCCTCGATGTCCAAAGAGGAACTGAGATTCAAACTGCCCAGACAGGAAAATGAAAATGAATTCAAATTTTCCCGGGGGTGTGGCTGGTCAGAGCATCCGAGCTCGGACTGCTGTCCAGAGCGTCAACAGAGTGGTGCACTGTGGGATAGCTCCCGGAGCTATTAACGTCGATTTCCATCCACACCTAGCCTAATTCGATATGGCCATGTCGAATTTAGCGCTACTCCTCTCGTTGGGGAGGATTACAGAAATCGATTTAAAGAGAGCTTTATGTCGAACTAAATGGCTTCCTGGTGTGGACGGGTGCAGGGTTAATTCGATATAACGGCGCTAAAGTCGACATAAAAGCCTAGTGTAGACCAGGCCTTAGTTTTGTTTACATTTTGTGGGCTTTTCACAGTCCTCCTATTAGCTCACAATACTCAGCAAATAAGAGGAACATAAACTATAGCTTGAGGTCTCAGTGAAAGTTAGACACTCACACAGGAGAGACACAAAGCAAACAGCGAATAGACTTTGGGCGAGGTGTACTGTGTATGTGTGCCTGGAAAGCCACAGCTGGGAAGTGAGCCATGGGATAAAATTGTTGTTCCACGATTCTTGCTCCCCAAAACACACAGCACTGATATTTCTAAGGCCTTGAGCTGTGAAGGGATTGTCCCAGGTCAGACCTAGGGATCAATAGGTATGGTCCATGTATTTTAATCTGAATTTCCGTCTCTACCTATAGCCATGTGCTTCTGGCATGAGTGATCGGTGCTGTATTGGGTCTGTTGAAAGACCCATGGACAACCAGAATACAGGAGGCCAAGTAAACACTATCCCTTGTTTTGGACCTATTTGGAGGGCAAAAATACAAGGGAGAGCTAAAATCTGGCCCTATAAATCTGTGAGTCTAAATAAGAGAAACATTACAGGACCATATGAGATTATACTTGCCTTGAAAACAAGTTTTAGAATGGCTTCAGCATAGTCTCTAATTTTGTGTGCGGAAATACTAGTTTACATGTGCAAATGTTAGTTACATGGGCAGTTATATTCATGCAAAATTCGAGGCCGTTTCTGCTTTAAAAAGGCCAAATGATCTTGTTTGCTCAACTTTATACGAGAAAGCCCTAGGGTGTTGACTGTAACAGCAAGAACCTGGGAATGGTGCAGTCAAGTAAGTCTAGTGATGTACAGCAGGGAGAGAGGGATCAATGCATTCCCATCGAGGAGACCCCTACCAATGTTTCATCCTACAACCTGTGTGTAAACTTGTTGGAGACAGCCCTGAGCTACATAGCTTGGAAGCAGATCTGAATTTTTCTGGAGTTTTGGGTGTATTCATATCCAGGGGTTTGGTATGGCCTGTTAACAGGAGAGAGGGAGGCGTTCTAGAGGCCAAGTTTGCATCTGGATGTAGATTTTTGGTTCATGTCCCTTTGCACAGTTTAAAAGTCACCAATTTGATTTCAACATATCAATAAATGCTCGATTGGGGGAAAGTCAAACTTCATTTTAACTAACTTTGAATGAAACAGTCATCTGAGCCTTCAGGGTAGCCAAAGCAGAGCTAAAGGAATGAATGGCACATAGACACCTGCTAGAGCTGTATAACAATATCTAGAAAAACATAGTTCATCTTTAAGGGCCAACTCTTCAAACCAGCCTCTACTTGAATAGGAATATGTCTGCCCCTTGCCCCATCTGTTCCCATTGCATCTGAGTGGAATGGTATGGGGAGTAGTGACTTAGGTACTGAACACCTAGGCTCTACGGCCATCCTTTTCAAGGAAAATTCAAAGTGAAGTCAGACTGGAGGTCCTAACCCTCCCCCTTCCCCCCCCCCTTTTTTTTTTTGCTCCTGAATTGAATCCTGTTAAAAATTAAGCTGACCTTGACTATCCAGAATTCTTTCTTTGACTCCTCGCTAACAATTGAATCATAGCCTAGGACTCTCTTGGTTTAGGTTTGTGCCCTTGCTATGTACTGTACTTTAAAATGGGCTGCTTCCCCAAACTGAATTTTTTTTTAAATCAAGTGGCTTGGAATGGAGATTCCCTTCTTGGGGTGAATCCAGAGACATTGTCACTGGTTTGTTACAGTGGGTGAGTCTTGGCAGAAGCTTGGCTGAATCTGGCCCTGTCTGTCACCAAACACTGTATTTCAAACAGCTTATCTAAAGGCTTGTCTTCACTGCAGTGTTAGCTCTATCTACAATCCAAGTTAGCCTAGCTGAAGTGAGAGAACAACACTCATGCAGCACAGTGTGTGTGTAATAGCAGTACAGGGTAGCTGCTTCAGCACTGCATTCCTAGCTCCAGCATCAGCAACACTCAACATTTTAACCCACGCTCCCTGATGGGCCAGCTGGCTCAACTTTAATGCACCACTTAACTCAAGCTAGAGCTTTTGCGTGTGAACAGAAGTCAGTTTAGGGGCAATGCTGAAGTTATACCTCAAAACAACAGTACAGTGAGACTAGGGTGACCAGATGTCCCGATTTTATAGGGACAGTCCTGATATTTGGGGCTTTTTCTTATATAGGCACCGATTACTCCCCAATCCCCTGTCCTGATTTTTCACATTTGCCATCTGGTCACCCTAAATGAGACAAGCCCTAAAATGTGAGCTCTGGAGTTGGAGCATTTTTGTATTGTGTGTGAGGAAGGATGGCCTTGCAGTGAAGGCTTGGACTTGACAGAGAGTCCAGTTCCTGTTTCTGCCACAGACTTCCTGTAAGACTTTAGGCAAGTCATCTTAGGGCCAGATTTTTAAAGGTATTTAGGCACCTAACTCCCATTGAAATACCTTTAAAAATGTGAGCATAAGCTTTCTGTGCTTGAGTTCCTTATCTGTAAAATGGAGATAGTGATACCTCCTTTCTCCCACCCTTTTTGTCTTGCCTATTTAAATCATAAGCTTTTAGAGTCATGGAGTATCTTTTAGTGTATGTACAGCCCCTAGTAGAAAAGGGAGCTCTGATCTTAGTTGGGATATCTAGGAGCTACTCTAATCCAGCTAATAAATAGTGCCAATAAGGTACCTTGCATTTTTAAGTGAGATGCACTGTCACACACAGAGATTAACAAAAAATTTGTAATGACTAATTTTAATAGATTTGATGTATTATACTACATTAGATTATGAGCTCCTGAAGACCAGGGCCGGCTCCAGCTTTTTTGCCGCCCCAAGCGGTGAAGCGGGGGGAAAAAAAAAGGTAAAGCCGTGATCAGCGGCACTTCAGCAGCAGCTGTACCGCGCCCTTCATAATTCAGCGGCGGGTCCTTCCCTCCGAGAGGGAGTGAGGGACCTGCCGCCGAAGACCCGGACATGCTGCCCCTTTCCATTGGCCACCACAAGCACCTGCTTTCTTTGCTGGTGCCTGGAGCCGGCCCTGCTGAAAACTGTTCCTTTGTGTTTGTATAGCACCCAGCCCAATGGGGCTTTGATCCTAATTGCAAGCTTTAGGAGTTATTGCAACACAAGTAATTAATAAGATGAATGTTTATCTAAGGCCTAAACTCTAGCCAGTTTGTAACCTATTGCCAGCATGTTCCCCCCCAGTGAAAACTCCCAGTCCGCTTATGCCATCCTCCCCCTTGCACATAGTGCTTTTTCCTGCACCATTAAAAATCAGTGGGAGTTTTGCCATTGGTCTTAATAACAGTAGGACCAGAGCCATAGGGTCAAATCCACAGCGTGTTTAGGAAGCAGGCATTGCTTGGCTGAGGGAGGGAAGAGTGAGGGACCCCTTTCTCTGACCCTCTTACAATGGTGCAAAAATCCCCTGAAAATTTTAGCACCAGTGCTTTTTTCTTCTGGCATCCAGCCACGTATATTTAATTCTTATTGAAAAGTGTTTCTAAACATGGTAAATATTTTCAAATTCTAGGGGGCAATATTGATTGTAGTGCTTGTGGAGGAGAGGGGAATTTTATGAACCTCCAATCTCTTATTGTATGTTGACTAACACCATTTGGACATATAGCATCAAATTAATATAGTTTTCATCTACAGGTGGCTACAATGAAAGCATTGTAATCAGTAAAGCCTGATATCTGCTTACATTGGCTCTACATACTTTTATGGGTGAATTGTATTGAAACTATTATAGTCAAAGTCTTCGCCATCTCAGATAGTTGCATATTATTTTAAGTAAATATGCCTCTACATAGGCATTTTCTGTTCCTTGCAGTCGTGTTGGGATCTCAAAATAGTATTTGAACTAAAAGTATGCTTCCTGAAAATCATACTTGGGGCCTCAATGGGATGAATTGTCTCATCTTCCTTTACAGTGACTGTGTAAAGGAGCAGTAGCCAAAAGTTCAGCCCATGCGTCAATTGGAATTTAGAGTTTTACAGAGTGTTTTCACTGCAGAGTTCGCTCAAGTTGGCTCAAGATGATTGGATTAGCAGCACAAAGTAGATGGGTCCTCCCTGCATTACTAGCACAAGTATCATCAGTACTCATGCTTCAACCTATGCCCCCAAAGAGCTAGCTGGTTCAAGTTGAAAGCACCACTTAACTCGAGCTAGGGATTTTTGTGTGTGGACAGGAATCAGGGTAGGGACAACACTCAAGTTATACCTCAAGCTAACAGTGCAATGAAGACAACCCCACATTGTCCACCTTGGGTTAGAGTTATGATGGTGTCTCCCAAGTACACTCCTTTCCCAACCGTGCTTATGTCATCCTCCGTTGCCAGGCTGCTCAGAACAAAGTTGCAACATATTGCATGTTGGCTCACCCCTGTATTAAAAATAAGGGTAGATGCAACTTTCTTCTTTTGTGCAAATGAAACTCAAACTGGGCTCAGTCCTTCCTGGCACAGAGCGCCTTCAGTTCTTATTGAAGTAAACAGGAATTGAGGGAAACCAGGATTTGAGAGAACACCAATTGCTGGAGTGATCTTCCAGTTGGGCAAATTTGAGATATCCCTGACTTATGGGGTGGGGGTGGGGGGCTGTTTGCTACTGTCTATTGTGATTAACTGTAATGCAGTCTGATATGCTGATGTTACTACAGTGTTTTATTTCTCTCTCTCCTCCAGCTGATGGTCTCTCGCCTATAGAACAAATGAAGGGAAATGAATACAAACTGCATGCGCTGTGTAAATTCTGTGATGTGGAGGTGACAACCTGCACACACCAAGGTCACTGCAAAAGCAACTGCAACCGCACTTCCATCTGTGAGAGTGAGAATGAAGTCTGTGTAGCAGTATGGTAAGTTCATTCTTTTTTATGGGTTAGGAGAAGGTCTTAACTTCATTTAGAAGTTGCTCTTACTGTCAAGACATTGAAAACTTTCTTCTGGAACATTCGCTCTAAGTGCTGCCACCATGACAGACTGTATTCTCTTGGCTCTGACTCTTCTCTGTGCTAGAATTGCTTGAGGTTAACAGAAATTCGGATATGAAATGTGTAGGGGTTGGGTTTTTTTTAAAAAACAGTTCTGTTCCAACTTATGCTGCTGTTGAAAAAGAGTCATGTTTTTCCTCAGCCCATTAAACTGCATCCACCCACAGCACACTGAAAGTAGAAACAGATTTGTGACTCTTAAGAGCAGATCATGGTTGTGTTATCTGATGTGAATGGAGGAAAGCAACATTTCAAGTCAAACCATTAAACAACAAACTGACGCTATCATTTAGATTATATGTGCCTATCACAGGAGCTTTATATACAGTGTATGGGCAGAAGTGCTTTACCTGTATAATAGTGCATACATAAAGGAATCCTTTTTTCTATCTCCTGTTTAAATATAGTGACTCTTGGAGATTATTTAACTATACCTGAAACAAAAGAAACCGTGGGCATGTAAAATTCAATGACGTGTGAAGCTTTCCTGAGTGATTGATGAATCTAAACTTTCTGTTGATGTTTAGAATTAAATGGTTCTTGCCCTTCTAGTCATGAAACCAGCCTTGACAATGAAAACCAAAACATTCTTGTCTTTTTTCAGTTCACAACCAGGCAGAAGCAACAGCACAGACAACTTGCAAACCTTCCGTATATGTCATTGAATGTTAATGCTGAAGCCTAATTAGGAACATCTAGGTGAAAACCTGATTAATCATCAGAAATATCCCATGAGGCTCACGGCTTTGTTACATCCATTCACTTGAAAAGGTGTCCAGCATGAATGAACATAGACACGTCAAATGTAGAAATAGTGCAATGTTCTATTAAATATTTTTTCTGTGTCTGAAAAGTAAAATAAATGTTCTGTGTGGTACAAAGTGGCTGCAATGCAGTTTGAGATTCTCTGGATTGTTAATGCAACTGTGTTTAGAAACAGCAAAGGCAAGCCAGTTTAATGAGTCAATACATACATTTGAGCTGTCCTTCTAGTCCCATCTCTTATGTTGTATAATGAAATGTTAGAGGTGGACCAAAAAATCATCAAAAGTATGGGCCAGATTCTCAGCTGGTGTAAATTGGTGTCACTTTCGTTGAAGTCAGTGGAGCTATCTTGGTTTGTAATAGCCCTATATTTTTAAAATACATACTCGCACATACTCACTCACTGCCGAAACTATCTTAGGGGAAAAAACACCCTGAAATTCCACAGATTTTGCAGAGATCATTAATTTTTTTAATTAAAATTTTCCAAAGATTTTTGCTATCTTTGCTGATAACCACAGAAACAAAATGTTCAGGGGTGGGTGAATTTTTTTAAAGGGATCTCTTCACCTTGAGACTGCAGAGAGGATCCAATGCTTAGCACGTTTTACTTGATGACAGTGGAAGTTCAAGGAACAGGAACTAGACAAAAACAAGATACAGCACTGAACCAGTTCAGATGAAAGGATGATTTACCTTTGCCTCAAATTTGAACTAAGTCTGTTCTGAGTTTCAAAGCAGTTCAGTTTAACTTTAGTTTGAATTGCTAGGGTGTTGTTTTTGAAAAGCATTCAGCGCTGGCCTAACTCTGCTCCCATCAAAGTCCACTGGTTTTATACTGAGGTAGCTGCTGCAGTGCACAAATCCCCAATGTAGACAAGCCCACAGAAGGTAAAATTCATCCCTGTGCAAAGAAGCTACAGTAAGACTATATAAACCTAACTTTCACAACAGGGTGAATTTAACCCAGAAAGAGTCCTAACAATTCCCTTGATAGGATTGTCTCCTTTTGGTTTTGGTTTTTAATTCTCCTTTTCATTTTTAGGAGACAGAATGATGCAAACACAACTTTAGAAACAATATGTCATGATCCTGCTCTGCCAGTCTCTGGACAGAAATTGGAGGAGCCTGGCTCAAAACAATGTGTGATGAAAGAGAAGAAAGAAGTTGGTGGACTGCTGTTCATGTGCTCTTGCAAAGAGGAAGAATGCAATGATGAGATCATCTTTTCAAAAGGTCAGTTTAATTTCTCTTCTCCCGTCCCTCCTGCTGCCAGGCAACATGGGTTGTTTTCTAGGACTTTCCTGTGGTCTAGAACCTCCTGGTGGGGCAAATCCTGCCTCCTCAGCCACTGAGGAGAATCCAAAGGAGCAATGCAGTTCCATAAATTTCATTACCCTGAATTTGTGGCTCCCTGACGGTTGCACCCAATGCCTGAGCCAGAGTGCTTTCAGGTTCAACCCTACCGCATCCAGTGGGAAATCTTACATTGTGGATTCCTTAATTCCATAACTTCATTCCTTAATTATATGGTTGGTTTTCTTCTAAAAGTCACTCTCTGTTAAGTTTACATTCCATTTCATGCATGGAGATAATCAATCCATAACCAATAATATTTTCAGCTAATTTTACCTTTTTGTCTATTTGTGCAATGTCTGAAGAGCTTGTAATTTTCCTCTCATTTATTTGCTATTCAAAGTTGTTTCAAATTTTTTATGTGGAGAGGGGAATTTTGCATACTTGGTATTTAAAATCTCAAATTTCAGTTGTATGCCATGCCATATAGTGAGAAATCTGGAGCCAGATCCTTGGGCTTGGATGAGTTCTCCTTTAGTTTTGCAGGCAGAGACAGAGTTGGAGATGGACAAAGTTGGCTGTATACCACCTAGTTCTTAGGCAGGGTCTGAGGGGAGAGCTCACAAGGAGTCATTCTTGCATGCATGCTCCATCCTAGGGACAACCTCTACAGCCATGAGTAATTAAAGTGCCTGCATTCAGGGAACACGAGGGTTTCTCCCTATGTACACGCCCAAGGGGGGGGATATTTCCAAAGGAGGAAGGGGGCCATGGCTCCATTGCATCAAACCCCTTGCAGTGCAGATTAGCCACACCACAGTGTCCAGGCTCCACCATCTTAAAGGCACTATCCCTCCCCAAGTTCCCCAGGGTACTAAAGCTCTCCTACTATAGACACAGTTCTTCTTCGAGTGCTTGCTCATGTCGATTCCATTTTAGGTGTGTGCGTGCTCACATGTACAGTTGTTGGGGGTTTTTGCATTAACAGTTCCTGTAGGGCTGGCTGTGGTGCCCTCTGGAGCACCTCGTTCATGCGGCGGTATATCAGGCGCCACCAGCCCTTCACCCTTTCAGTTCCTTCTTACTGACCGTGAAGGTTGGTTGCAGCACCTGGTCTTGCTAAGCAAGAGCATTAGTGGTGTTTAGATCGTTTTCCTTTGTTGTTGAGTTGAGTGATTAGTCAGCTGTTAAGTGTAGACACAGTTATATCAGTATATAGGTGCTTTATACCAGTATAGCTATTCGTATACAGGAAAAGGGGAGTAATGGTACCAGTCTAAGGGTATGTCTACACTACGAAATTAGGTCGATTTTTAGAAATCGATTTTATACAGTCGATTGCATATGTCCACACTAAGCGCATTAAGTCGGCGGAGTGCGTCCTCACTACCGTGGCAAGCATCGACTTCCAGAGCGGTGCACTGTGGGTAGCTATCCCATAGTTCCTGCAGTCTCCGCCGCCCATTGGAATTTTGGGTTAAGCTCCCAGTGCCTGATGGGGCAAAAACATTGTCGCGGGTGGTTTTGGGTACATGTCGTCAGTCGCCCCTCCCTCTGAAAGCAACGGCAGACAGTCGTTTCACGCCTTTTTTTCCTGGGTTACCCGTGCAGATGCCATACCACGGCAAGCATGAGCAAGTGCAGAATGGTGGTAGAATGTGCCTTTGGACGTTTAAAAGCTCACTGGCACTGTTGGTCAGACCTCAGCGCAACCAACATTCCCATTGTTATTGCTGCTTGCTGTGTGCTCCATAATATCTGTGAGAGTAAGGGGGAGACGTTTATGGCGGGGTGAGAGGTTGTGGCAAATCGCTTGGCGTCCGATTTTGAGCAGCCAGACACGAGGGCGATTAGAAGAGCACAGCAAGGCATGCTGCGCATCAGAGAGGCTTTGAAAACCAGTTTCATGACTGGCCAAGCTTCGGTGTGATAGTTGTGTGTGTTGCTCCATGACGCAAACCCACCCCCTTTGTTGATTTTAATTCCCTGTAAGCCAACCACCCTCCCCGCTTTGAAATAAAGTAACTATTGTTTTGAAACCATGCATTCTTTCTTTATTAATTAAAAAAAAAAAAAGAGAGATAACGGATAAGGTAGCCCGGGTGGGGTAGGGGAGGAGGGAAGGATAAGGCCACGTTGCTTATTGTAGCCACACTAAAAATCAAACTGTTTGAATGACAGCCTTCTGTTTGGGCCATCCTCTGGAGTGGAGCGGCTGGGTGCCCAGAGCCTCCCACCCCCCCTGCGTTCTTGGGCAGCTGGGTGAGAAGGCTATGGAACATGGGGAGGAGGGTAGGCGGTTATACACTGGATGCAGTGGGGGTCTGCTCTTGTTGGCTTTCCTGCAGCTCCAACAGATGCTTCATCATGTCCGTTTGCTTCCCCCATTAGCCTCAGCATTGCGTCCTGCCTCCGCTCTTCGTGCTCACTTAATTCTTTCCTGGCCTCTGCCACTGAATGCCTCCATGCATTAAGCTGTGCCCTCTCAGTTCAGGAGGATTGCATGAGCTCAGAAAACATGTCATCGCGAGTGTGTTTTATTTCACCTTCTAATTTGTGATAACCTCAGGGACGGAGATGATAGGGGGAGCGTAGAAACATTCTATGCTCTAAGATTCAGGGGGGACTGCATGGTCACCTGTGCTGCTGAGTTCGCCACGCTGACCAAACAGGAAATTAAATTCAAAAGTTCCCTGGGCTTTTCCTGTGTACCTGGCTAGTGCATCAGAGTTCAAAGTGCTGTCCAGAGTGGTCACAATGGAGCACTCTGGGATAGCTCCCAGAGGCCAACACCATCGATTTGCGTCCACACTACCCCAAATTCGACCCAGCAAGGTCGATTTTTAGCGCTACTCCCCTTGCCAGGGAGGAGTACAGAAGTCAATTTTAAGAGCCCCACTGTGAACACCTAGTCTGATCTCCTGTGTAACACAGGCCATAGAACTTCTCCAAAATAATTCCTGTTTGAATTAGAGAGCATATCATTTAGAAAAGCATCCCATCTTGATTTTTAAATAGCCAATAGTGGAGAATCCTACCACAACCCTTGGTAAATTGTTGTAATGGTTAATTACCCTCACTGTTAAAAATTTACATAATATTTCCAGTCTGAATTTGTCTAGGTATGTATATAGACCCAGATTTTTAAAGCTCTTTAGGCACCTTGAGGCATTTTCAAAAGCAAATAGGCACCTTAAACTCATTGATTTCAGTGGGTGTTAGGCTCCTAGATGCTTTTGAAAAACCTAAATACCTTTTAAAAATCTGGCCCTTTATAGACTGTGATCAAGTCACCTCCTTAACTTTCTCCTTACTAAGCTAAGTAGATTGAGCTCCTTGAGACTCTTACTATAAGACAGATTTTCCAGTCTTTTAATCATTCTCGTGGCTCTTCTCTGAACCCTGTCCAATTTATCAGCATCTTTCTTGAATTGTGGACACCTGAAGTGGACATAGTATTCCAGCAGTGGCTGCACCAGAGCTAAATACAGAATATAACCACCCTACTCCTACTCATCGTTCCCCTGTTTATGCATATTTTGGTTTAGCTGAAGTCAAGTAGGAACCAATTTAAACTGAACCAAAAGCAAGCACTCTTAAACGAAATTAGGAGTGTCCACACAGGTTTTGTACCAGTTGAACTAAACCAGTTTAATTAAATTGGTGCAAGTTTGTGGGTAGACAAGGTCTCAGACTGCATGGCAACAAAGTTTTCATCATAGATGGCAGCAGTTGATTCTACAAGTACTGTACCAGTTCCTGGAAAAACACACACACACACACACACACACACACCCCCCTCTATTTAATTTCTCCCACAGAAAATGATCAGGCCCCATGATTATTTCACTTACTGTCAAGCCTCAAACACAATCTGGAGTCTTACAGGTGCACTTGCGACTTGCTTTGTGCATACATTTTCCATGTGAATACTGCATGCTGTGCACCAGGGCCGGCTCCAGGCACCAGCTTGTCAAGCAGGTGCTTGGGGCGGCCGCTCAGGAGAGGGGCAGCACGTCCAGGTATTCGGCGGCAATTCGGCGGACGGTCCCTCACTCCGCCTGGGAGCGAAGGACCTCCCGCCGAATTGCCGCCGCAGATCGCGATCGCAGCTTTTTTTGTTTGTTTTGTTTTGGCTGCTTGGGGCGGCCAAAACCCTGGAGCCGGCTCTGCTGTGCATGTGCATGTGTTGCTCAAATATATGCATTAAAGAAGGTCCTTGTTTTTTCTGAAATGTCTACATTTACCCAATAAGGATCCACTCCTTCTATGCTTTATTATGTGAGTAATTCTTACTCACACAAGTAATATAGTAATTGAAGTAAATGATACCACTCATGTGAACAGAGAATGCAGAATCAGACCCCAATACTAATCGGTGTCTTGATTTTATTTAGATGAGAAGTGAATGTGTTCCCAGTGAAAAGGTAACAACCATCTTACCATCTGTTAGTTGTCTAGGATTTCTATACACCCCTATGGATTTTGGCTAACTTGTTATAAATTAGTCATGTTAAAACTGTTTCTCCTGGGGTTATATAATTAAATGCAATTTGGGTATCAAACATGTCTTCTTTGTTAATGGTTATAATGCTAACCATTCCATAAATCCAGCGTTGAATGCCTTACTCTCATTTACACTACAGCCCCATTACGTTGCAAGAGTAGTGTAAAAGGGCCTTAGTGCACATGAGAATCTGAACTTATTACTCTAATTTCTTTCATTCTTAGAAGTAAGTAGATTCAGAACTTTCCCTGTGGGTAGGGTCCCACTGTAAGTATATAATTGTGAAAGCTATATGCAGCAATTGCCCGTAGTCTGTGAGTAGTTCAGATGAAAAATAAAATAATACAAAACTTCAGTTTGTAACATTTCCAGTCCTTTCACAAACACAAACAAACAACTCCAAGGGGAAAAAAATGAGGCTTTGTCATTCCTTTTTTATTCTTGTGGGTTAGTGTTTCTTTTAAATGAAAACAGCCCAGCTGGATTGCTTGCCTGGTTAGCCATGGAAGGAAGACAAACGATTTTTACAGTATCAGACATGCGGTTTCCTGTCTGTGTTTAACTTTGAGCAGAACATCACAGCCAGCTGGTCCACTGCTCCTCCAGACAACTAGATAATAGCCTATAATAATTTTGCCTTTGGAATGACTGTCATCCAGCTCCATTCTGTACATTGCTCCTGTCTTTTGAATACTACTTTTACTTGTACAGTAGTATGTGTATTTTGCTATTCCTTTGCATATCTCTTTTTCTTTTTTGTGAGAGAATGAGGCAGGGTCTCCTTCTATGGCCTGATCTAAAAGCTGATTGAATTGACTTCAGTGAACTTTAGCTCAGGTCTCCAGAGCACTCTCTTCATTAGTAGCAGCCATAAAATTTAGTTAATAAAAAAAATCATAATCTTACAGCTGATAATCAATATCTGTGCTGTGTACCTACTGCTGAAAGTGATCAGCTCCCAACCTCTTCTTCCTGCTTGGTATACATGCAAGATTTAAAAGGCAAACCAGATACAGTTACTTGTCTACTAAAAATGTGCCTGAGGTAGGAGACAGAAAACTGTGGATGTAACAGCAGGCTCTAATTTCCATAAAGAGGTTGGTTACTAGGCTCCAACGAATCACAGCTAAGCAGCTCTATGTTGTAGTCAAATCAGTTTATGGAATTGTTGTCCTTTATCAGTCTCTTGTGGTGAATGGCTAGCCTCCCAGCCTCAACCTCTGAGTAATGCACCATATTAAGACACGAAAATCAAAAAATTGTGGATAGTGGTAGGTATTGTGACTCACTCAGTCATGGCTTTGCAAATATTTGAAATGGGTAAAACCAAATCAAATGTCTGTTTCTTTTGTGGTTTTTAATTTTAAATTGCCAAGTTGTAGAATAAACAAACACACTGAAACCAAATATGCGTCTAACTACACAGATGTAATTTTGCTGCTGTGTTTTGCTTTTGGCTATTGCCATTTCAATTAATATTTGAGGAATCAGTCTGAAGAATAACATTTTTATGCGCATGATCATATAAAACAATATCGCATAGCTCGGTGGGGAAAAAAGATCAAAGGAACAAGTTAACCACTATGAAACTCTTCGGTTTATTCTGCTCACATTCTTTTTTGCCAAACAAAATTGTGGCTGACTGGCAAACACCACACACCAATTGGAATTTTGAACCAGAGGTTTGTGGTGGAAAATTGCTCCTGAAAGCAAAACTCCATGCCAGGCTATTTTAATTATTATTTATTTAAATGTCTAATTTCAATGTTACCAGAAGCAATCCTCAGGAGCAAAAACATTGGAAAAGACTTGCCCCAAAACAGTCGGCTTGGAAAAAGGTTTGCCAGATGTTCAGTGTTGTTGTCATGAAAGAGATTGGATGTTTTACAGTTGAGTTCAATGGGAGCAAGATTGGGTGCTGGGGGTTTTGCCCTGGTGAGATATAATGGCCCCACACACCACAATAGTTCATTCCAGAATTATTCATTAAAATGTTGCACTTCCCCTCCCACAACTTAAACCATTCTGAAGAAACCAAACTACTGCTAAGAATTTGGACAAATCCAGGTTTCTTTCATTATTTTGCCAATTTCTTTTCTACGTTTTCCCTACTCTCCCTTCGCTATGCCACCTCCCAGTCTCCATAACCCTGTCAAGCAATTCACGAGTGGGAGCGTTCTACCTCGTTGAAGAAGATGCTATGCCAGAGCCCTAAGCTAGAGTGGCTGGCTGAAGTTCAATCTTAAAAGATCCCTGAACCTTACCTTTTGCACAGATTCCTCATTTGTTGCCCATTATGGGAGCATAATGTGCACTCCTCCCTCCAGCCTCAGGCCTAACCTGTCCTCCCTGTGCAGGTGATGCAGAGGTGACTGGTTTCTCTCACTTCTGCAAAGGAAGTGGGAGATTGGCATGCAGTCCATGGGGAAGACAATCTCCCCTTTCCTGACCTGCAGCCTCGTTGGTTTGAATGCCTGTAATGGTACTCAGAATATTAGAGACTGCATCTGAAAAATTTGAGCCTTTAAGTGGCATCTTGTTGCTTGTTACTATCTTAATAAATGCAGGTATAATCATGGGCCTCAAATTTGAGCTAGAGTAAAAATGCAGAGGCTTGGTAACAGATCACTAATTTGTACCACATCACTAGCTCAGTTTCTTCTGTGTATTTAATTTTGGTTTTATGTTTGGATCATTTCTCTTACTTCACCATCCTGAAAACATCACCTACCCTGTCTGAACATTTGTGAAGTTCACCATCTTACAGTGTTCAGGCTTCAGTGGGTGTATTGAGTATTGTACCTTTACTGTGAACAACTGGAATTTTTTCCATTGTATGCTGCAAGATTAGATCATTGTTTTGGACATTCCATATGTGTCATCATAACGTGGAAGAAACCTTTAGTACCAACCATAAGTATACTTAGCTTTTTTACATTTTAAACTGACTCATCAGAACTGTTGCTTTGAAATGGAGTTCAAAACTTCAGTATCAGAGCTGGGTGAACTATTTGTAAAGAAACAATTTTTTAGGTTAATGTAGCATTCTTTTTCTTTTGTGAACTATATACAAATTGATAATTTCTCCATATTTGTTCATTAATCATAGCTGTTTGTATTGTTTGAGCAAATTACAACCTATGGATTATCTGAATATTAAGTGCTATGATTACTCATTGTGTACAGTTAGTCACCTAGGTGACATGGTATTGTTTGTTTCCTGTTTGGATGACCTAACCTATATAAACAGAAGCTGTTCTGTCTTATGCAGAGAGCACAGGAAAGGATTGAAAATGTTCTAATGTTTTCTAAGCCTGGTATCTCTCTCTGATCTCTAAAGTGCTGCCCTCTTCCCTTTCCAATTCCCCCTCTCCTTGGTAGATTCAAAGCCCCAGTGATTATATCTGGCTTCGTAGGTAGGCCTCAGATTTAGAATTAGTCACAATAACATATTTTTTGTGTACAAAGTGATCATGCAAGTATGCTTATGCAATACATGAATACCTGTGTTCGAACAAATAGCAGCCACTCCACAAATGTTTATATGACTGGTTATGTACAAAGAACAACAAAAGGGACATAATTACAGTTGAATTGCATCCCCCCCCAGAGGAATTTAGCGAACATGAATCTATTTTCCTATTCAACTAACTCATTCAGAAAGTAATTGTGTTCAAGCTCTACCATAAAAGAGGTCAGTTGCAGTGCATAACATTGCATAGAACCTCTCACCACTCATGTATTGGCATTGTTCTCAATGTTTTCTCTTAGGCATTTGCAGCAACAGTGACCTAACCAGGGACTGCAGCTGTATGTAATCAAAGAAAAGCCTCCATAACACTGAATGTCTGAATCACTTAAAGGGATAGGAAGGAAACTGGAATGGGTAGAAGCAACAGAAGTAAAGAGGAGTTCTAGTTCATTAAAACCATTATTTGCTCTTTAGAAAAATAACTATGCAGAGCTCAGTTACTGATTTTTGTAAAGTCAAAATAGGCAGGTATGATGGTCCTGGTTGGCATATTTGTTACCATTTGCATCACTTAAAAGCTGAATAGTGTAGAAATGTGGCCAACCTTTTATCAGGTTGTCATGGAAGAGATTTTAATAATTACAGACAGAAATACACTAACTAACACTAGCAATACCAATATTTTGATAAAGTTTGGCAGTGTGAAACTAGGGCTTAAAATAAAAAACGTGTTTTATGTGTGGCATCTGCTGGAACATATTGAAGTGACAGAGATTGCTAGTGATTTTATTGAACATATCAAACAGCAACAGACACTGAGTTGTGTAACTGAAGCATTCATAATAGACTCCAGGATAAACCACGTAAGTGGGAGAGTATTATTTTTCATAACAGTGTAAGAAGGCTCTGCTGTGAACATTGATGTCAGAGGGAAATGTGTGCACGCACACATAATCAGAGCAAGAGTTGGAAAAGGAGGGGATAAATAGGAAGGAAGATCGGAGGTAAGATTTTTCTAAAAGATTGTTTGCTATGTCAGAGTATATAGGAATGACACTTTTCTGCCAGGAATAATAAGAAAAAGCAACATGTGAACAATGTGTTCTTTGACGTTGAGTTTCTTAAGCCTCCTGAGCTCTAATAGAATACTTGGCACTCAATTTAAAAATGGAAATTCTGCTTACAATAGATAATACTTCAATACTCTGAGCAAATAATTAAGCAATCAATTTCAGCATGCATTTGTCAAGAACAAATTGTGTCAGACCAACCTAGTAGCTTTCTTTGACAGGGTAACAAGCCTTATAGATGGGGGGGAAGCAGTAGATGTGGTATATTTTGACTTTAGTAAGGCTTTTGATACTGTCTTGCATGACTTTCTCATAAACAAACTCGGAAATACAGCCTAGATGGAACTCCTATAAGGTGAGTGAATAACTGGTTGGAAAACTGTTCCCAGAGAGTAGTTACCAGTGGTTCACAGTCAATCTGGAAGGGCCTATTGAGTGGGATCCCATAGGGATCAGTTCTGGGTCCGGTTCTGTTCAGTATCTTCATCAGTGATTTAGATAATGGCATAGAGAGTACACTCATAAAGTTTGCAGACGATACCAAGCCGGGAGGGGTGGCAAGTGCTTTGGAGGATAGGATTAAAATTCAAAATGATCTGGACAAACTGGAGAAATGATCTGAAGTAAATAGGATGAAGTTCAATAAGGACAAACAGGCAACTGGTAACTGCTGATAATGGGGGGCACAATTTAAAGGTTATGGTTTGCAGCAAGGTTCAAGGCAGGTACTCAAGAGACAAAGGAGTTTTGGTTTCTAGAGCTACTTTTGATGTCATGTTTTATGATGTGTAATAGCAGATGGAGCAGTTCTAAAACAGAATTACAGATGAAGAAAACGACTGTTGTATGATTCATACACGCATTAAAAATCTTAAGAAAGTTGTCCTAATATATGGTTAAGTATTAAGGCCAATTCGTACGCAGACTGAGAATCTTTAAAAAAAAAAAAAAAAAAAAAAAAGCGCTCAGAAAAATTCTTATGCATTCTGTCATTTCCTTCTTTGGTGTGCTCACTGCTACCTTAGAATAAAGTGCCACCTACTACCTTTGAATAAAGTGAATAAATATCATTCCCAACACAACTGCATACAGCTTTATTATTACAACCAAACCAAGTGAGGTTTTGATCGAAAAATAATCCATCTTTATTTTAATAAAAACATTGTTTGGAGCGAAGTAACTGTTTGCAGAATTGCATTTATTTCCCATACTAAACAAAAAAAAATACAACATGTTTTGTGTAGAGGTTGACCAGGTACCCATTGGGTTTTAAGTACCTGAATCTCTCGGGTATAAATTATTAGATAAATGACTTCAGATAAAATATAAAAATGCAGTTGTTACCGCATATTGCTGGCAAGTGTAATTTAGACATTGTTGAAACAGTTTTATTATTAATATTGTAGTTTATTAACAACATAGCGAGCTTTTACAAAAAAATAACACACCGCGATGACTGCACTACAGTATTGTTGAGACAACTAACTGGTGTTTTTAATCTGAAAGAAAACAGAGCAACTTCCTGTTTCAGGGTTGTCAGGTGCTAACTTTACATTCATAATAAATATATGCAACTTCCAATATGGAATGCTTTAACAAAAATGTGCCCTAATCCTATTATATCTTTATTTTTGTGAGTGGTGTACTCAAAAAAGGACTGAAATTTAAACCATAAACAATGTTTTTTTTTTAATTATTATTGTTAGTGAACAGGACTGAAATCCAGCTATTTTTCACACCAGGCCTTAATATTTAACCATATATTAGGACAACTTTCTTAAGTTTTTTAATGCGTGTATGAATCATACATGCATATCCATGCATGATCAGACTTTTGTGACAACTAACCATTAAGCAATAACAAATATAAATGCTTTAAAAAGTAATGACCTTATCTTGTCAAAAGAATTGTAGGCGTGGGTCCTTTCTGCTTGCGAACCTCGTTGTACCGTCCTTAACGTTAATAATTTGTCCTCTTTTGATCTGTAATATTGCCAAGTTAGAAACACAAGCATCTACCATTGTAGTCCTCAGGTAAGTTTTCAGTTCCTGCAAGGAAGAAAAGCTTCTCTCAGCCGATGCTGTAGTCACTGGGATAGTTAAGTAAGGAACGTAGAGTTTGAACAGGTTTGGGAGGGTGTCACACAGTGCCATTTCACGAAAGAATCGTAGTCTCTTTTTTGAGCTGGGTAGGCTCTTCTTCCTCATTACTCTTGTCAGTATTGCCATCTTTGAGCAGCCGGGAAAAAAAATTGATTTCAGAGTTCAGATCATCTTGATCAATATTGTAAGTGGTGGAAATAGCACCTACACTTTCATCTGAGGGGCTCTCGGAAGAGAGAATGTCTGCAAGGAACTTAAATGAACAAGTCATTCTCAGAAAAGCAGTCTTCTGCCTCCTTAATAAGGATATCCAGAGTTTGGTACAATATTTCACTCCTAGAATAGTCCTGGGGTTTCCCAAAAGAGAACTTTTCACCACCTCCCAGTTTTGTGGGAATAACCTCTTTGTGAGGCACACAGGGGCCAGGATAACATTTTTTCTGGCACAGTTCATTAATGTGATTAAAGGTTCGAGATGCAGAGTCATAACCTATCATTTCCCTGAGTACAGACACTGTGGATTTAGCTATCACTATAGCTGTATATGTAAAGTCTTTTGAATGAAGAAGTTTGGATAGGTGGTTTGTTTGCATTAGCAAACTGTCTGCATAAAAAACATGCAGTACAGAAAATTGAAGTCTTGAACATTTCTGAGAAATGTATGTTTCAAGTTCAGCTTTTGAACCCCCATGTGCGATTTCGTTCAGAGCTTGAACTATTTAATTGAAATTTTCCAAAACAGCTCTGATAGCCTCAACTCGACAGTTCCAATGAGTGTCACTGAGTGATTTTAAGAGTTGTTGGCCCCACCCTAAAAAATATTTTCTGAAATCATTTTTGCACTTACTTCAATGAAAGTTCATAGAGCCTGGAGAATTCTGAAAGCATTTCGGACAACTGGAATGCAGGAAACCATGTCCACTACACACAGATTTAATATATGAGCATAGCAGTGAACATAGCGAAAATCCTCTAGCTTACTAAGTATCCATGTGGCCACACCTTTATAGGATCCTCTCATGCTGGCGGTTCCATCATAGCATGGTCTCTTAGAGCTGAAATATCCAGTCCCATAGCTGATAAGGTAAGCTTGATCAGCGTGGCAAGTGAAGCACCATCCGTCTGCAGCGTCTTGTAGAAGCCAATAAACTGCTCTTGTATTTCAAATGTCTGGTTGACGTAACACACTATGAGCACAACTTGTTCATGTTTTGACAGATCCATTGTTTCATCTGCAATGATGGAAAACACTCCAACTTCTTTGACTTCAGTTATGATTGAATCTAGCACTTGTGAAGCCATAATCTCCATTATTTCATTCTGTCGCAAGCCTTGTAGATAGGTGAAGTATTTCTGTTAGTTAACCATAAATCATTGAATCAGTTCATTGTCTGTACTACACAGATTCATCAGTTCTCACAAATTGCCTTGATTTGTGGAATCCATTCCCTCATCCTGACCCCTCAAAGGTATACCCTGACAAGCACAAAATAAAGTACTCCCTATTACAGTTTCTAAATATGCTCAGTTGTCCTCCACTACTTCTATTTTTTTGATTGTCAAGCTGGGATGCAACACACCCTGTTTTACAGGACTGCAGCCTACCCTTCCATTTAGCAACAGCTTCTAGCTGGGATTCACACTTTAAATGTCTGCAAAATTTTTCATTTGTTTTTTTCCCCATGTTTTAAAACGAGTAATTCGAAAAGCTGGTTCACACTCTGGCCCATTGCCAAATGTTCAACAATAAAAGTAGAAAGCTTTGTCATAACGGACACTGTATTCAAGCCGTTTATATTCATTATACCACACTTTTCTGAATTTTCTGGTTTTGTTCCCACGGGCACTGGCTGGAAAATCAATTACAGGCTGATATGGGCCTTCTTCAATATATTCTAAAGCTGCATCCATTCCAAAGCAAGGGTCTCTTTTATGGAAAGGTGCACTAGTCTCTGTATGAGTATTTGAATTGGAATCCAGAGTCTCATTGTAACACTCGTTACTGCTGTAAACATAATTCTGAACTCCAGAAGAGTCAGGTTCAGTTCCTGATATACTTTGGGTGGTGGTGATTTTAGCTTTCTTCACGTAAAAAAATTCCAAACTTAATTGTCTTTTCGCCATTGTGCAAAGCTAATACTGGGAACATTATTAAATTAAATCAGTTTAAATGTAGATTGTCCTCAAACCACTTTTCAGGAAAACTAGGAAAAAAGTATAATAAAATTCCTAGGCCTAATGAACACATTCGCAAATGCCACGCTGACTATAAAAGTTAGTCACGTGAGAACAATTATTAAGGGGACGGGTCCCCCTGCCTCCCCGCCCATCCCCCATTGCCCCTGGCCCCCGTTGCCTCCTCCCATCCCCCATTGCCCCTATGGCTCACTGCTGCCTCCCTAGGACCCCACCCATCCACCCCATGGCCCCACTGCCTCCCCAAGATGTCCACTCCTGACACCCACTGCCTTCCCCAGCCCCTAACATATCCCTCTGGTCCCCCATTGCCCCAGTGGCTCCCCACCTACCTCCCATCTCCCCTGGCTTCCACTGCCTCCCCCAGTCCCCCACCCTTCCACCCATGTTCCTACTGCCTCCCCCAGATGTCCCCCTGGCCCTGCTGCCTCCTGAGAGGCCCACCCTTCTGCCCCCTGCCGGCTCCCATTAATTCCCTCAGCCCCCCACCCATCCCCATGGCTCCTGGCCCCTGCTGCCTTCCCCAGACACCCTCCCCTGGCCTACCACATAATCCCCCCATGTCTCCTACTGCCTCCCTCAGCTCCCCACATAAGCCCCCTGGCCCCTCCACCTATCCCCATGGCTTCTGGCCTCTGCTGCCTACCCCAGATGCCCACCCCGGCCCCTGCTGCCTTCCTTAGTCCCTCATCCCATCCCCAGTACCCTCGGGACCCCCTTCCTCTGTTCCCATTGCTCCGACTTCCCAAGCTCCCTTTGCTCACCCCAGGCAGTGGCACTCAGGCAGGCTAGCCCAGATGTGTACCTGAGCAGGTAATTGTGGTTGCGGGACAGAACTGCTTCCCCACGTCCCCTCTGGCAGAGAGCTGGACTGACAGCCTAGTCTCACTTCCCCGCTCTAGGTGCCAGTTTGTATGGATCAGCGGGATCGCTAACTGCTGGTGCCTTTCCCAGGCATGTCTCTGCACCTGCGCCCCTGACTTCCCCCTGGCAGAATTCTGAGGGTCATAGTGGATCATAAACTAAATATGAGTCAATAGTGTAACACTGTTGCAAAAAAAGCAAACATCATTCTAGGATGTATTAGTGTTATAAGCAGGACACAAAGTAATTCTTCTTCTCTACTCCATGCTGATTAGGCCTCAGCTGGAGTATTGTGTCCAGTTCTGGGTGCTACATTTCAGGAAATATGTGGACAAATTGGAGAAAGTCCTGAGGAGAGCAACAAAAATGATTAAAGGTCTAGAAAACATGACCTATGAGGGAAGATTGAAAAAATTGGGTTTGTTGAGTCTGGAGAAGAGAAGACTGAGAGGGGATATAACAGTTTTCAAGTACATAAAAGGTTGTTACAAGGAGGATGGAGAAAAATTGTTCTCCTTAACCTTTGAAGATGGGACAAGAAGCAATGGGCTTAAATTGTAGCAAGTGAGGTTTAGGTTGAACATTAGGAAAAAGTCTTAACTGTCAGGGTAGTTAAGCACTGGAATCAATTGCCTAGGGAGGTTGTGGAATCTCCATCAGTGGGGATTTCTAAGAGCAGGTTTGACAAACACCTGTCAGGGATGTTCTAGATAATACTTAGTCCCTGCCAGTCCTCTGATTCTATGATTCTACAATTTATCAGTTATATAATGAAATTTTGGACAGACAAGCATTTAGGCAGGTAAATAAACAAAAGGTTGAGAGCGAGTTTCCTCACACTTGGACAAGCCTAATATGGGCCCAGATTTTAAGGTGCAATGCTTGGCAGTTTATGGGGTAGGTTGCAAAGGTGGATTTAAGTAATCATTTTGCCCCTCCTTCCAGTCCTGGGGCCATCTGACTACCAGTTAGTCACACTAACTTATGCTGGCTGCCAGAGCCCCCAAAGGGCCATTTCAGTATCTGGGATTACCAGGCATAGGGATGCCCTGGGAACACCACCTTTCCCTAGACTAAAAGAGATGCTGTAGTTCAACTGTAGATTATTGGTCTCAACCGCTTTCACTTAAGTAGTAGGGAAGAATAATTCTCTCAATTGCAGGAATTACTGAGTTAAATCCTATGGACTTCTTCATAGTGGAGGTTGGACTACATGATCATAATGGTCCCTCTGGCCTTAAACATCTCTGACTTTGTGCCCCATGCCAATAGGTGGTGAGGGGAATGTTATAGGTGCCACTACAATAGCTCCAGACCATCTGAGGATTCCCCTGTGCATATGGAATCCTCGAGGGACCAGTTAAAATGGGTTAATGCTGCTTTGTGTTGCTGGAGCAGTGCAAGACAGCGAGAGCAGGGCCAAGGACCTGGTCTGTATTTTGCAAATGGCCTCTTTTTGGAAGACATGCCTTTGAGAAATGGGCAAGTTCCATTTTCCAGCAATAGTGGGCTTTAGATTGATTATTCTTGAGGTGTGACAATCCAGAGTATTCCCTTGTCCTATTGCATGGATTGGCATCACCATCAGAAAATATGTGAGCAGCTTTATAAATATCGGGAACAGCTATCAGCGTTGAGCCAGTTCTTTCCCCACTACCGCAAATCTCTTCTCTTGTGTACATTAAAGCAGAGATCCTAATGTTATGGTATTACTTTGTCCCTTAGTAGTTAAGTGCTGGTGGTGCACTGTAAAAGACTCAAAATTTGCCCCTGTCAAACAAATTAGGGTTTTTGAAGATTCTTGACTATTAACACAGGCTGCTGCAATTTTTCCATTTTCCCTGGCACCAGAATGACATTTGCAATAGCCTGAAGTTTAAGGTAGTATCAAGAGCTGTGGTGATGGCTTATGCTTATCTTAAGCCACGTACAGGAAGCTTCCTTTTAGCTAGCATTTTCTACTGTTATGTGAATAGGCTCTTTTGATGCTTGAGAAATACTGATCTCACTGAGTCATAGGGCTGAGTGAAGTTGTTCAACTGGGGGAAATTATTTGAGAACATGTTAGTGAAATCTGAATGGCTGTTTTATCTAACCATCCTTGCACTCTTCCACAAACATTTGTGTGACTGGGTTTTATTCATACTCATAGGGAAGAAGGGGCTTTTATTTGTGGGGTTTATATATGGGTTTTGATTCACAGATAATTATTCACAAGCAAATGGGCTTTTCAAATACCTGTATGCATGCTGGAAATGATTGCTAGCCACCATATATGTATGTACCCATAAACCACTGCAGATAGGACTTTCTACAACCCCCAAATGGAGAAAAGCCAAGGTCTCCATGACATCTACTAGAGACTTCTCCATTGCCAGTCTAACTTATATAGATGGCAATATTGAGATATGGTGATGGATAGCAATACAAGCCCTTTAGATAGGTAGCCTTTGACACTCAGGAAGTTAGATGAGCCAGGGAAGAAATCAAGCCACAGCCTTCACAACTAGAACTGTGTGGGTACTCAGTTACTTTCATGGATATGGTGAGAAATTTGGCAATATAGACAGCCAATAAATCTGACTTGACTCCCTCAGCCAAGGTGGAACCCATATTTTAACATCGAGGGACTACAGCTATAGCCCAGCGTAATCCTTTTTCCTGTTCAAAAGTGGACAGGAAAGGTTTAGTCTCCTAAAATGTCCTCCGCCTGCATATCTCTGGCTCTATGGAAACCATAGCATATTACTTAAGTGGCTCATCTCACAGCTCAAATAGCAAAGTCCAAATAGTGAATACTCACTATCAACAGTCAGGAAAAAAAAATGTAAGCCCAAATCTGTTCATTAAAACTATTTGATAATTACAAATAACAAAGTATTTGTAAAATCGTGGTCTGTTTGTGGCCAAATCCAAGGAGTAAATCATTCCAATGAATAGTTCAGTTATCCCTACTGAGTGATTTCCCTAAATCTTTACATGGTAGGTTTTCTAAGAGCACAGAACACACAAGGGAATGGGCAATGTGGAACTTCTGTTTACTGACAGTGGGATGGTAGTGTCTACATGTACTTCTTCAATAAATTCCATAACAAATTCCAGTTTTCTCTGCAGTACGTTGAGAAGCAGAAGAACGCAATGTGCAATGCCTTTTCAGTATAGAGACATACTAACAATATTTTTTGTTGAGGGAATGAATTTCATAGTAATTGATTCTGTTGTCCCTATGTTAATTTTTCTTTATTTTTTCTTGGACCTGCTCATGGGCTAGAAGAACCCATTGCAAATACAAAAGGAGATTCTTATCTTTTAATAAATGTACATGTTGTAATAATGCACTAGTGACTTTTGATAGCTGAGAATGTCAATATTAGACAGAAATAAGCTTCCTCTGACTTGAAACCCTGTCAGACAATCCAGGATTGATTTACTCAGTTTACACCTGATTGATAAACTTTTCAAACAGAGCCATGCCTAATATTCAGGTCTTCCAAATACAGGAGAATTTACTCTTCTTCTTAAGTCTTCTCTTATTTCTGTCACACGCTGCCTTGTGAACAGCTGAGGATTCCTGTCTGCTTTATTACTAAATATATATCCATGATATAGGAGGGAATTTTGGTCAGATTTTGGGGTTGCATGTGCTGCTCATTCTAACTGTACACAGCTCCTTTTTTTGCACGTTGCTGGATGTCATTTTGAGAGGCTTTTCTATCAATCACGCTGTATGGAGAAAGTGGAGAAAAGGTAGCTAGATCTTGTGTAGTTAGTGACATCTTTTTCTCAGAGCCTATGCTGGTTTCTGTTTTTATACTGATTTATTTACCGTGGTATACAAAACCTGAGGTAGTTGCACTGCCAATGCAAGCCACTCATGGGTTCTCTTCATCCACTTGTATTGGATTCCCAGGGCCTCTTGTAATCAGTGAGTGAGATAACATCGTTCATATGAGCTCTATCAAAGAAAGAAATGAGATAAGAGAAGATATTTCTATGCACCAAACCAGGCATAGAAATCCAATGGCATGCAACAAAACGAAGGCTGCCTTGCTTCCCTAAAGTATTTTCAACAGCGCTTTGCGTGCTTGTGAAAGGTGTGAGACTGACGTGATTTTCGTATATTCATAACAGGCGCCTTGATTATGCAAGCTTCCTTTCTTACCAGACTGCTCAGTTCTAGGGGGCAGAGGACAAGGTGGATTGATTTAAATCAAAACTATTTAAATCACCTAGTGGAAAGCCCAAGTTTTCCATTTGTACTTAATTTATTTTCTAAAGAAAAATGTAGTCTCACTGGTTGATATAACCATTAAAACATGTTGATTTACAACTAAATGGAGCCTTTATACTAGATTTGGAATATCTTTTTGCTGCCTAAGAGGGTACACTATAACTATATACATTTATTTAAACAATTATATAGCTTAATATTTTGATTCTTATTGTACATTTTAGTATGTTAGAAAATAGTGAATAATATATTGCTTATTTACTAGATAATTAACTTTTTTCCCCTCTCGATTTTTGTCAAGCTGCATGAGAATGGTAACTGGAATTTAAACACACATACAAAACAATATATACAATTTATTTTTAATAAACAAAACCTTAAATGTTTTGGAAACATAAACTTCTCTAATCAGAACATATTTCACATTTACAAACTAAATTATAAGATGTTTAGGCCTGAACATATTTTGTATTAAATTCAGATTGCATTGTAAACAGGTTTAATTTTAAAAAGAACATATTATAATTTAAATAAAATAGAACTCCAATTTAAATTTAAAAAATCAACTGTTTGGGTAGCTCAGTCTCGTCACATCTGCTGAGACTGCTAAAAAGCTAATCAATTAGCACCAGTTGTGTGGTGGTAGTTATTGTGATGTGGGCTAGATCAGCTGAGGAATTTGGACTGAGTCCCCCACCACTCATTCCATGTAGGCTGCTGTACAACCAGCAGATGGTAATGACATTTAGAAATACATTTTCAATCCCAACCTCCATGTGTGTGCCCAGAAATTCATAAACTCTCACTATGCAGCAACAAATACCTGAATGTGCATCCGCAAGTGGGTGTTCATGCATGTGTAATTTTGTGCCTATGCAAGAGGAAGCCTGGCTGAAAAACCCATCCCATGTAGTCACTACCAATAGCTAGGGCCCTACCAAATTCCTGGCCATGAAAAATGTGTCATGGACCATGAAATCTGGTCTTTTGTGCGCTTTTACCCTATACTGTACAGATTTCACAGGGGAGACCAGCGTTTCAAATTGGGTGTCCTGACCCAAAAGGGAGTTGCAAGCAGGGGGCCCCCAAGGTTATTTTAGGGGGGTTGCGGTATTGCCACCTTTACTTCTGTGATGATTTAAGAGCTGGGCGGTTAGAGAGAGTTGGCCAGGTGCCCAGCAGCAGCACAGAAGTAGGCTCGGTCAATGACTGATTTCAGCACCTGTCACTGAAAGGTTGCAGTTCAAATCCAATGGCTATTGGTAGGGCCCTACCAAATTCACGGTCCATTTTGGTAAATTTCAGTCACGGTGGCAATACCATACCATCCAGTGTTCCCTCTAATTTTTTACGTTCATGTGTGGAATGAATTTTGTTATGTGCACCAATATGGAGGTGATGTGTGGTGGGGTGGGGCTGAGGGTTTGGAGTGTGGGAGGGGGCTCAGGGCTAGGGCAGAGGGTTGGGGTGTGGGGGATGATGGCTCTGGCTGGGGATGCGGGCTCTAGGGTGGGGCTGGGGATGAGTGGTTTGGGGTATGGGATGGAGTTCAGGGCTAGGGCAGAGGGTTAGGTGCAGGGGGTGAGGGCTCCAGCCAGGGGCGAAGGCTCTGGGGTGGAGCCGGGGATGAGGGGTTAGGGGTGTGGGAGGGGTCTCAGGGCTGGAGCAGAGGGTTGGAGTGCAGGGGGGGTTCGGGTTCTGGGGTGGGGCCTGGAATGAGGGGTCTGGGGTGCAGGCTGCCCTGGGGCTGTGGCAGGGGGAGAGAGAATTCCCCCCAGCCCACTCTCGCCGCAGCAGCTTGGGGCTGGGTGAGAGGCGCCTCTCCCCAGCCGCGGCAGCTCCAGCAGGGCTGGGCTTGACCAACCCGGGGGAGGGGTACCTCTCCCCGGCAGCT
The DNA here is from genome assembly GCF_002925995.2 of Terrapene triunguis. Taxonomy (NCBI): domain Eukaryota; kingdom Metazoa; phylum Chordata; order Testudines; family Emydidae; genus Terrapene; species Terrapene triunguis. The sequence continues at coordinate 3,406,027 of NW_020664435.1, read as the reverse complement.
CCGGCGGGCCTGGGCTAGGCTGGGGGAGGGGCGCCCTTGATAGCCTGCTGCGTGGCCACATGGCTGCGCAGCTTACAGGGAGCTTAGCATGCCATCCTTACTTCTGCGCTGCTGCCTTCAGAGCTGGGCGGCCAGACAGTGATGGCTGCTGATGAGGGCCCAGCTCTGCAGGCAGCAGCGCAGAAGTAAGGGTGGCAATACCATACCATGTCATCTGTTCTGCTGCTGGCAGCGGCACTGCCTTCAGAGCTGGGCAGCTGGAGAGCAGCGGCTGCTGGCCAGGAGCCCAGCTCTGAAGGCAGAGCCACCACCACCAGCAGCACAGATGGCATGGTATGGTACCATCACTGTCTGGCCGCCCAGCTTTGAAGGCAGCAGTGCAAAAGTAAGGGTGACATGGTATGGTATTGCCACCTTCACTTCTGTGCTGCTGCTGGTGGGACACTGCTTTCAGATCTGGGCTCTCGGCCAACAGCAACCGCTCTCCAGTAGCCCAGTTCCGAAGGCAGTGCTGCTGCCAGCAGCAGCGCAGAAGTAAGGGTAGCAGTACCACCCCCCCCCCCCAAAAAAACTTAAAACCACCCCCCCCCCCCACACACACACTCAGGACCCCTACAATTACAACACCGTGAAATTTCAGATTTAAATAGTTGAAATCATGATATTTACATTTTTTTTAAATCCCATGACTGAAATTTACCAAAATGGACCGTGAATTTGGTAGGGCCCTACCAATAGCCATTGGATTTGAACTGCAACCTTTCAGTGACAGGTGCTGAAATCAGTCATTGACCGAGCCTGTCCACTTTTAAAAAAAAGACAAGAAATATTTTAAAGTCATTACTTGCTAAATGGATAGATGTATTAAGAATAAGCTTCCAATGTGCCAGATGGTGCCAAAAGGTAAAGGGTGAGATTCTGCCTCATTGACCTCAATGGGAATTTTACCATTTACTTCAACAGGGCAAGGATTCACCCAAAATGCATAAGAAAAATGACCTCTTAAAAAACAGATCTGTTAATGACTATATTTTCTTTGTGCCAGTCCAAAATACGGTGGTTCATAAAACAAAAGAACCCTCATAAATGAGCCCTGTTTACAAAAAAAAATATTGCGGTGTAGCAACATAGTAAATTTGCTATTTATTTACACAGTGCAGGAGGTTATGCATTGTACTCTGTAGACAAATAAAATGGTAGGTCCCTCATAAACTTGCACCAGAAACCATAATGATTGTTTATTTTAACTAGAGCTGGTTGAAAGTGTGGTTCTTGAAGTGTGGAATTTCAACTAAACTTTGAATTTGGAAATTTTAAATTTAAAAATGGGAAATTCCTCACACCTATCCTCTTTTAAAAACAAAACCAAAAAAAATTCTAATTTTAGTATGTTTAAATTGCACTTTACCAGGTGCCATATCTATTATTTCCTAGTATGTAAATCTGAACCAGGATTTTCTTTTTCTTCCAGCAGATCCCCCAGACACAGATGACACTGTTACAGTGATGCTTAAAAGTCTCATCCCATTACTCGTGATCACCATTGCTGTGAACATTATCTTTTATGGCTACCGTATTCATAGGAGAAGGAAGCTCAACATGGCATGGGACAAGAATGTAAAGCCCAGGAAACATAAGGACTGCAGCGATGCTTGTGCTATTATGATAGACGATGACCGCTCAGACATCAGCTCCACCTGTGCCAACAACATCAACCACAACACCGAACTGCTGCCCATCGAGCTAGACACCCTCGTGGGCAAAGGCCGATTTGCCGAAGTGTACAAGGCCAAGCTGAAGCAAAACACATCTGAGCAGTTTGAAACCGTTGCTGTCAAGATCTTCCCCTATGAAGAGTATGCCTCCTGGAAGACGGAGAAAGACATTTTTTCAGATATAAACCTCAAGCACGAGAACATCCTCCAGTTCCTGACAGCAGAGGAGCGTAAGACAGAGCTAGGGAAACAATACTGGTTGATCACCGCCTTCCATGCTAGAGGGAACTTGCAGGAATATCTCACACGGCACATCATCAGCTGGGAGGACCTATGGAAGCTAGGTGGGTCTTTGGCTCGAGGGATTGCCCACCTGCATAGTGACCACACGCCTTGTGGTCGACCCAAAACACCCATTGTGCACAGAGACCTAAAGAGCTCCAATATCCTAGTGAAAAATGATCTAACCTGCTGCCTCTGTGACTTTGGGTTATCCCTGAGGCTTGATCCTACTCTATCTGTGGACGATCTGGCTAACAGTGGGCAGGTGAGTTAAAACGTTAAAGAAAAGCTTATATTGTGTTTGTTTGGTGTGTCAGTCTGAGTCACTTCCTGGGACTGGAGGAAAAACGACTGCTATGCTAGCTATTAAATAATTATTAGAAATAAATGACAGCACCTATAAATAAAGAGACTCGGCTCAAATCTGGACATAAAGGAAGCAGTGTGAGTAATGCTATATGGCAGTTTTGTTATGATCAAGTACCTTATGCATATACAGTACAATCATCCTATGTGAACTTGCACTGAAGTGCATATGGGTTACTTGGCTACTGTTTGGGCTGCTGCAAAAAATATTAGGAAGGTGTGTTTTAAATTCTTGAAATCTTGTGCCACAATTCCTGATTCTGATCTTAAAATAGTTTTATGTGGTGAAACTATATAAACTTCAGTGAAGTTACTTATGATTTACACCACTGTAAATAAGATCAGAACCTGTCCCAAAGATCAATCGATAGCTATAACTTTAAAACACTGTTGAGAAACCTTTTTAGGATTATGATACTTTCTCCAAATGCAGGCAAATATGAAATTGCCCAAGTGCTATAATTCCATGGTTATTTATGACTGTGTAACATGGATAATACTTATTTACTTCACATGGGTTGGTGGAGGATTACTTAATGTTTGTAGAGTGTTTTGAAGGTGAGGTTATACAAGTGCTTCTGTAAACATCCGTTGTTATCGTGAATTTTCCTTCATTGTAAATGGACTCTGTGTATCAAATAGATTAGGTCCTAATGTAGGTCCTACATATAATTGTATCTTTCAACAGTTTATGCTCCACAGGTTGTATGCTTGGGCAAAGGACAAGTGTACTCATTCACACTATAATTTACTTTGTATGGGACCATTTTCTTTCTTGGCTAGAGAGTATTCAGAGTCAATCAGCATAGCTCCATAGAAGTCAAGGGAGTTTGGCTTCTTTACACCAGCTGAGGATCTGGCCCTTAAAGTCAATGTATAACAGTCCTGATCCTATTTATATCAATGGTCATTTAAGCATTTTCATCAGTAGGACTGGGATTATTATTCAAAGCTGGGAGGAGTGATCTCAAAACAAAAAAATCTACACACAAAATCAAATTCCACTCCTTTTTACACTAGCGTAAATCCAGAGTAAGTCTACTGAATTTCAGTGGTGTTATATCCTCTTTACACTGGCATAATTGACAGCAGAATTTACCCAATAGGGCCAGATTTGGAAGCGATGTATAATGTGTTGTGACTCAGAGCCCCTTACACTTTGTGTCCCTTAGACCTACTTACCTCCACTCTGCCTATGTGTAAAGGACTCTGAGTTGGTGTCATTCACACACTGAGAAGAGATGAGAGGAGAAGGTATAAGATACTATAAAGTAGATCCACCCTACTTCTTCCTGCTCCTTGACATAGACTCCCTTACACCGTAATAAAGTGGATATTAAAGTGGTTTACTGACAACACTTGATTCTGAGCCTTCCTCTGGTGTTAATGTCAGCACCACCTTAGAAGTTCTGCGTAGGAAAGAATTGAAAAGCAAAGCAGTTTTCACAAAAGAAAGGTGTATTCATTATATGTCAATGTATGGGAAGTGTAATGGAATCTCAGTGAAAGTAAGGTAATGTGAATGTAAGGACACTACACCACTGGACATATCGCCTCTGAATTTAATCCATAGACTCAGACCTTTCCTACCAGGAAGTCCAATTTTTAAAGGTTTGTGATAGAGTTGGCCAAAATTTTCCATTCAGGGAAAGTTTTTTTGTTTCTTTCTAAACTTCTTGTGGAAAATATTTCCCATTTTCTGACCAGTTCTAGAATGTAATGTTTGAGGCGAAGTGTACTTTGCAAAGTCATTGTAAGAGTGGTGAACCTACGGCAGATTTAATTCTCATCTAACCAACCACCAGCTGTATAGCATGCACTTAACTATTATTGAATATTTATAATACAAATGACCTTAGAAACCATCTTTCTCATTTGTAGTCTTTATATTCAGTTTTCAGTCCACCTATTATCTGTAGGCAATATTTGGAGACAAGAAAGGTGTATTCATTATATGTAAGGCTACGATTTTGTCATGGGATATTTTTAGTTAAAGTCACGGACAGGTCACGGGCAATAAGCAAAAATTCCCAGAAGCCGTGACCTGTCTATGACTTTTGCCGCTGCAGCTCCATGGTTTCTCCTGCCACCATGGTGGCTTGGAGCTGTGGGGTTCCCCCTCTGCCCATGGCAGCTGAAAGCTACGGGGTGAGTATATTTCCCAAATTGGAAACGGGATACCCCCAGCTGCTCGCCAGAGGCGTCCCCCCGCCATGTGTCGCTGGAACTCCGAGGAGGGTCCCCTCAGGAGTCTGGCACCTGTCGCTGGAACCTTGCAGGGGCCCCTGTCGCTGCTGTCACCTGTCGCTGGAACCCTGCCAGGGCCCCACTAGCTGCCAGCTTCAGAGTCCCACAGCTCCTGGGGCTGAGGCAGAGAATGTCATGGAGGCAGGCAACCTCAAAGGAGGGAGAGTTTTAGTGATTGGTTAACGACCATTGCCTTCACTTCTGCTTTCTCTGCCAACATGCCTTCCTTGTGTTCTTTAACAAACATTACTGGCATATAGGATTACATAAAGAGGTTGGAAATAGATTGAGTTTACTATTTGTATTCCAGTAGCTCTCACGGTGCACTAGGTGCTCCACAGACATAAAAAGACAGTCCCTGACTCAAATTGCTTAGAACTGAAATTTAGACAAAGGACAGTAAACAGTGGGGTAAGGGAGTGGAGGATAAATGTGGTTGGTTTTATGTGAGTTAACATGTAGATGAAATAAAAAATCTTAGGTGGTACAGTTAAGTTTATATGGCCTGATACTCCACTGCCATGCAACCTTGTGTAGTCATTTGCACCGGTGACAAGTGGGTGTGAAGTGCTGCCAGATCAGAATGGCACAGAGCAGTGGTATAAATGGCTACACACGTTGAAGGGCAACAGAGAATTAAGTCTGCAGTGTGCGGGGTAATGCCCTCCAATATTACAGTCTCATGCTCTGTCCATTCTAGTTTTATATTAAATCAGTGTTTGAAATAATGGTGAGCAGTCCCACTTCACAGTTTTCATGATTGGTTGTGTCATGTAAAACTGTCACCACCTCTGAATTGTACAGTTATAGCTGTATGTCAGTCTGCAAATAGCTAATTTAGGTCCCAATCCTGCATACTTACCTGCATGCTTAAGCATGTGAGTAGTCCCACTGGAGATTGTCTTTACAAAATCAGGGTCTTAATGTGTTCGGGGCTTTTCAGGGTAGATTTTAGATACAGTATCTAGTCAATGGAGAATTTGTAATTTGCAAGTAACTCTTGAGATATCTAAGAATTACCTCCAAAGTCCTCCCCTCTGATAAAAGCTATAATCAATATTTTGCCATCTGCATACCATGGTCACAATCCAAGCTATACCAAAGCTGAAGAAATCAGAAAATTGTTAAACATATATAAACTTTATGATATGGGGTTTTCAAACAAAGTCTCAGGTTCTGTTTTTGATTCACATACCTGATTCTACATTAAATATTTGCATAACTTTTACACTTTGCTTTTTAAACTGTGCCATCATCAGCAAAGGGAACAGCTAGCGTCATAACATCCAGTGAGAATGAACGTAATATATTTCATATTCATTTGAAACCCACAGAAAGGCACTGGATGTATTGAAAAAATTTTAACTCTTGAGTAGTCGGGCTTACCTCTGTAAACATTCAAAGAGCAAAAAGGAAAAGACATTGGTGAAATCCCACAATGGAAAGCCACTATGGGATTTTTTTAGAACCTTAGATCACTCATTCACAGGGATGCAAGAAGATTGGTGGTCTATATAGTGCCAAATTCTCTGAGCAACAAAGACCTTGGTCCATATTCCTTACTAAAAATCAAATAACATAGCTGTGGTTGAAATGGAAGCAAAACTGCAATAGAATGGAAAACGTGAACTACAATTTCCATGCTTGAGCTGTTCCTTTTATACCCGGCTACAGGTTGGCACAGCGAGATACATGGCCCCTGAAGTCCTGGAATCCAGGATGAATTTGGACAACATTGAATCCTTCAAGCAAACAGATGTGTATTCTATGGCTTTGGTCCTGTGGGAAATGACGTCTCGTTGTAATGGTGTTGGAGGTACGTGCGATGGGGTTTTATTATTAAAGGAATGTTTTGGCTCAATATGCTTGAATGACTGTTACAATTTTTCTCTTTAATTGTTGTAGGAATTATCCAGCAGCCCCTGGGCATTGTATGCCTCTTTAATAGTTTTTCTTCTGAGCTGATTCTATATACAATACAGTCTGAAGCAATAGATCTGTAAACTGCTCCCCCACCCATTTACCTCCCTGCAGTGTTAACTCTGAAACCTATTTATGACTGGTCATTTTAGCAGAAACATCCCGGGGTAAATCCCTAAGTCCTAATCTTTCTCCCATACCTTAGAGGGGGGCCAAAAGCTCAACTGCACCCCTGACAACTTCTATAATCCAGTAACACATTGTAAGTATAACAAACAGTGGGATATTGAAGATGTAGGGACAGAGTAAAATAAATTGAATGTAACATCAAAATAAATATCACAAGGAATACTGTGTTACTCATTTTCAGATGTAGTTCGTTAAAACTAAATCTCCATTTCTGAGATTATGCCTAAAGCTGCCCCAAAATTTCCAGTATGAAGCTATGTATGGTATAGAAACCAGGAGACTGGCCACAGAATGTATATGCAATGTGCTATGACGTACACAGGGCCTTGGCTTTGTCTCCCCTCTGAATTTAGCTCCTGGTCAAGGTACAAGTAAAATTTGCTGCTGTCGTCATAGTGCAGAGCATTATGGGACATTTGTGTCCATCCTAAAGCTACCACCCAGTTTGCACAGCAGGACTGAGTAACAGAGGTGTTGCAGATAACTTTGACAGATATCATGGCAAATGTGCATTAGGAAGCAAATTTTGTCACTTCTTCCAAAACTATGGGGTCTCCTTGTCCAGCAGAACCAGAGCACTAGTATTTCAAGGGGCTGCACAGAGAGGGGGCAACCTAGCAAGGTGCAGAGTTTCACAATGTGAGGATTCCTGCACAGCAATGCGCAGATGAATGAATGGGAGGGAGACATGATCAGGCTGCAGATCTGCTGCTTCATGGGTCCTCTTGTCCATGAAGACTTCTCTACTATTGAGCTGGAATGGTCTCTGCATGGTTGGAGGTTGGAGGAGCATTCCTCCACTCTAGCCTCTCCATATATCTGCTGAGCAGTCAGTTCTGCAATGCGGGCCGGGCTCTGGGTAATGGATTCACCCCTGGAACAACTGTGTGAGGAAACCTGCAAAGCAAATATGCAATGGGTCTAGCTATTTACAAGCATTAAAAAAAAAAAAAAATCCCAAAACTATTCAAATATTTCAAGGAAGTAGAGCTTGACAAACATTTTGTGGTTCCATAATTTAACCTCAAGCTTACATCTTTAAAGACAAGCCCATCCTAGTTTAACTTGTATGGTGCTGTGCATTTATAAATACAGGCCATTTATTGATGCCACTTGCTCTTTTTAATTTGTGTTTAGTAAACAACGATGATGAAATTTAAAAGTGGAAATACAGGATCTTTGCTCTGTCTCTTGAACACTTTGTTTCTTGCATTTAGCAGCTCACTGTTGTGTTTATATATATATATATATATATATATGAGCTGTTTGTTCAGGAATCTTTCATCCTTTTGCTGTTGCCTGAAGTCCTTTCCTGTTGATATTTGCTGAGTACAGTGGAATGGTGCTTGTGGTGAAAGCAAGCCTCATTGAAGCTCTGATCACAAGGCAGCTGCTTAAAAGAGGATATGAGTGTAGTTTCATAAGGAAGAAAAATCATCAGCTTGTCAGCTAGAAGAGAGTGACCCATTATAACCTTTAGAATAAGCACATAAGAAATGTTAGGAAAAGGAAAAGCTTATCTGGCCCAACATCCCTGCTCTTTCTTGATGGATCTTAACCCCACTTCCTGGTTTTCTTTTTTCATCCTACCCCTCAATCACTGCTTGTCTCCAAAAAAAAAAAAAAAAAAAAAAAAAAACTTCTTGAACTTGTTTATTTCCTGATTTCAGTCATTTTCCCAGGAAGTGTAATTCCACAACATGATGGCACGACATAAAGATTTTACTGTTCCCGATCTGGGGTGACCTTTTCGTCACAAGGGACAGAGCCAAGCCTTAAGCTTTTGTCCTAATAATTGAAATATAACTCCCAGAACTTGGGCCCAGAGCCACAAAGGGACTTAAACATTGGGACACTGACTGTTGCAAGCCCTTTCAGGCAACTAGGAAACTGGCACCACTCTGAGATCCACAAAGCCTGAGTTAGGGGCCTAGGGTCCCTATCCAACACATGGGGGGAGAGAGGTGCCTAAGAATGGGATCCACAACAACCAGTGCACGCTAGGTGGGGAGCCGTCTAAGGTAGCCAATAGGAGATGCCGAAGAGATGGGGAACCCCTCTCTTGGAGTCAGATGGCTTGGGCACCTAAATTGTCTCCTGTGACAAGGAGTTAGGAGCCTGCCTCACTCCACACAAAGGTGGCAGCAGCAGCTGCTGGTGGTGCCAACCTTATTACTTCTAGTAAATGGACAGAGTATTTGCCTAGGATGTGGGAGACCCAGGTTCAATTCCCAGCTCTGCTTAAAGAGGAGAAAGCATTGGAACAGGGCAGGGTCTCCTGCCTCTCAGGAGAATGCTCTAACCACTAGTCTATGGCATAGCCTGCAGAGGACCCCCTCAGTCTCTCCTACTGAAGCTGTTCCACTGTGGATAAATAATGAAAGACTCATTGGAGCAGGAAGCCTGGACCCAGGATCTCCTACCGCCCAGGCCCTAACCACTGAACTGTGGAGTCATTCTTGCTTTTCCTCTCTGGCCCAATGACACTAAGGACCAGCCACCATGGGTCCCAGCAAAGACATCTGGTCCCAGGGAGGGGCAGAAGCACATATGCCAGCTGCTGAGATGGAGTGAGGGGCATTGGACAGGTCACCTGCAGCTGGGCAGGGGGTTGTCAGCACACACTGCGCCAGCTGCCAAGGGTACTGGAACATGGGGCACTGGACACCAGCACTGAGGAACTGCCCTAGGACTGGCAGTAGGACCTAGGTGGATACCCCTTCCCAGCCTGGAGCTGGCTTCCCCTACACTCGCTGAGTTGCAGTAGCTCCCCTTGCTCCCCCTCCTATCCCACTGCCCTCCCTGGCCCCCCTTCACAGAGAGCAGTAGCATAGTGACTGGGTTTTCTCATGTGTCTCTAAAAGATCATCTCTTGCCTCATGCGATCTGACACCCTGGCACCCGACTGGCAGATTACCTGACAGCATTCATGATTATCATCCCCCCATCTCTCTCGCTGATACCTTCTGCCACCATCACAACTAGTTCCTTTCCTACCAGCATGACTTCTCTGGTGCATGAGGAATACACGCTTTCTCATATATGGGATTGTGACGATGCGGTTCTGGCGGCACCCAACTGAGAGTGCCAACTCAGGACAAATTGCTCAAACAGGGCAGTTACAGCCCAAGGCTGGGGTTTTTTCCACCTCTAAGGCAAACCAAACCAGCCGGATTAAGAGGACTTCGGTCTCACCCCACTGGCTAACTGCAAGTCTCACAAGCAATCTCCTTAGACGCTCCAGTTTCCCAGTATCACCACCAGTACCACTCGTTATGGGGACAAATGGTTGTGAAAACCAATGCCCCAGTAAAAGAAAAAAGGTTCTCCTGATCCCAAAGGACCAAGCCCCAGACCCAGGTCAATATACAAATCAGATCTTACCCACAAATCACGCTGTTGCCAATATTCATAACTTCAACTACAAAATTGATACACACATATAGACAGCATAATCATAACCAGTAAACCATAACCTTGTCTAAGACACCCCATTTGACCCCCTTTATACAAGATTTTGGTGCCACTACAGGACCTTGGTTGCAACAATGATCTATATGGTCCCAGATTATATCAATAACGTCACAGGGATATACAATCCAACAAGGGAGGAAGTATCCCTCATTTGGACCTTGGTAGGTTGATGTGACTGATGCCGGTGAATATAGTTGGGATGTCCAGGGGAGCCTGTGGAATTTAGAGATCCAAAATAGTTCTTTCTCTCTCTCTCTCTCTCTCTCCAGCAAAGACATGATTACAATGTCAGTAATCCCATCCCTATGGAAAGTGTGGGAGTTTCAAAAGTAGGAGGAATCAGTGTAAGGTCCCAACAGTAATGCTAACGACTTGCAGGGGAAGCAGGTGGGCCTAATAGGTATTGTACCTTGACACAGTTGAATGGCAGTTTCTTTATCAAAGGGAGCTCTCTATTTCTCTGGAGAATGTGTTTGTGGGTATGGAGGATTGTGTAGTGTGGGAGGTGCTGTATGGCAGGGCCTTTCGCTGCAGAAGTTTTGTCAAACGCAGTCTCTGCAGTATGTGAATCCTTTCTAGGCAGCCTCTGTTTGTTTTTTGTTTTTTGTTTTGTTTTTTAAACCCAGCAATCTTGTCTGTACTGGGAAGCTGCAGCAGCATCTCACTGTAAAGAGTGATGCAGGTGGGTCTCAGCTTTATGCAAAGGCCATGCTATTCAGTGTTGTTGTTTTTGTTGTGCTAATGTGGAGAAGCACAAGAGGGAGAGGGGGAAGGCAGAGACGCAGATAAAGTTTGTCTGATTTTTTCACTGGTGTATAACTTAGAGGGCATATTTAGAAACCCAGCAACACTGCTTTTGGAAGAACCAAGTACCCCACTCCACCGTTAACTTGGTATTTCAATCAGCACAACAGCTGGGCACCAGATGCTGCATGTTGCAAAAAATATAATTTTCCTCCCAAAGACTTGCCTTTGGCGCGAGAACGGCAAGTGCAGTTTCTCTGCCAGCCTTCTTGAAAGAAATTGAAAGCATCTGTGTTTAGGAATGGAGCTGCCATCGGTCGGGGGGGTGGGGGGAGCGCGCTCAGGTGCAACTCTTCTCAAATACAATATGGGGAAGTGGGGAGGAGAGAGAGACCCCAGCACATGGCTGACATTGCTTGGGGTACTCAAGAAATATTACATTGCCTGGGGAGGAGGTTGGCTACGGAGCAGCATCACAACTTCGGTTGAAACAGAGGCCTGGTTTTAATATAACTATGTGTGGTGAGTGTACGTTACGTGAACAAGGGCACTGATTTACCCTATGCTGCTTTTGGAAAGAGTCAAACAACCATAGATTTTGGTTACTAATACTAATGTGTCCTTTAACACAATGAAATGCAGCCTCCATTGTATCGAATCTGCCTGGCCCAACATCCCTGCTCTTTCTTGATGGATCTTAACTCCACTTCCTGGGCTTCGGAAGGGGGCCCGCAAGTCTAACATGCACTTTGGGGCTAACCCGACCCCCAGGGCTCTAAGGTGTCGAGCCAAGTAGGCCTCTGTTGCTCATGGCTCAGCAGCTAGAGCTCAGTAAGATTTCTCTTCCTTCCCCTCCCCACCTCAGGAGCTGCAGCTTAGGTGCCTGAAATACCCAGTTTTGAACATTTGTACTCTTTCAGTTTACACATCAATGTTTGTAAAGTGTCTTGAGAGCCTCTGATGAGCTGTGCTATCAGAGAGAGATTATATTGTAGTACGCTGGATGATCATCACAGATGTGTGCAAACATTATTTTGGTTAATCTGAAAATTCATCACCCTCCACTTTTTTTGCCTGTCATCTTCAGGCAAGCTGGACACTTTTTTCACATATCTATGCGACACAATAGGCAATGTTCCAGTAAAGGGACTGGCCTTCCACACGAGACAAAACTATGTCCCACAGAATGATGAGGTGAAAATGGAGCAATGGAAATGCTTAGTTAATATTAATTATCCTTATTATTTGTATTACAGTAACCACACTATTTAACATTTTTATTAATGACCTGGAAGAAAATATAAAATCATCACTGATAAAGATTGCAGATGATGCAAAAATTGGAGGGGAGGGGGTAAATAATGAGGAGGACAGGTCACCTGCGTTCCCTCTAATTTTTCCCACCCATGTGGAATGAATTTTATTATGTGCACCAATCTGACCAGATTGGTGCACATAACAAAATTCATGTGGTGCAGGAGGGGGCTCCAGGCCATGGGGTGGGACCGAGGGATTTGGAATGTGGGAGAGGGCTGTGGGTTGGGGTGTAGGAGGGGGTGCGGGCTCTGGGCTGGGGCCAGGGATGATGGGTTTGGGGTGCAGGAGGTGGGTCCTGGCTGGGAGGGTTGGGCTGAGGGATTCGGCGTGCAGGAGGGGGCTGTGGGTTGAGGCAGGGGGTTGGGGTGAGGGCTCTCTGGTGAGACTGGCGATGAGGAGTTTGGAGTGCAGGAGGGGGCTCTGGGTTTGGGGTGTGGCTCAGGACTGGGGTAGGGGGTTGGGGTGTGGGCTTACCTTGAGTGGCTCTTGGTCAGCAATGCAGCAGGGCTAAGGCAGGTTCCCTCCCTGCCTGGCACCACGCTGCACCCCAGAAGCAGCCAGCAGGTTCGGGTCCTAGGTGGGGGGGGGCCAGGAGGCTCAGCGTGTTGCTCTCGCCCACAGGCACCACCACCCCCAGCTCCCATTGGCCGGCTGCACCGTCTGTGACAGGTTGGGGGTCGGGCTAGGTTGGGGCTGGGGGAGGGGCATCCCTCCCCCGGCCACAGCAGGTCCCCGAGCGGGTTACCTGAGTGCCCGCGTGGCGCTAAGAAGGCTGCTGCTTGGTAACTGATGCAGAACAATCTGGATCACTTAGAAAGCTGGGCACAAGCAAACAACGTGTGTAGTAGTATGGCTAAATATCAATGTATACGTCTGGGAACAAAGCATGCAGGCCATGCTTACAGGACGGGGGACTCTATTCTGAGAAGCAGTGATTCTGAAAAAGATTTGCAGGTCGGGGTAGATTATCATGAGCTCCCAGTGTGATGCTGTGGCCAAAAGTGCTAATGCAATCCTTTATGTTTGGCACTGGTGTGATCACTGCTGGAATACTGTGTCCAGTTCCGGTGTCTACAATTCAAGATGGGTGTTGATAAATTGGAGAGGGTTCAGAGAAGAGTCATAAGAATTTTAGAAAACTTGCCTTATAGGGATAGACTCAAGGAGCTCAAGCTGTTTAGCTTAACAAAGAGAAGTGTGTTCTTATAACGTTGGTTATGAGAACAGGCATCTTACCTAAATTTCCCCCTTTAAAAAAAATTTCTAGTCAACCTTTTGATTTGGGTATACCAGAGAAGTAATTTCAGTCAGGGGAAATATTAGAAGAATGTAGATCAGCTTTTTCCCTCACCAGCCTAGCCAGCCTCTGTGAGAAGGCAGTGTTGTCTAGTGGATAGAGCACTGATATTGGACTCAGAAGATCTGGGTTCTATTCCCAGCTCTATCTGTGCCTCGCTTTCCACAGCTGGAAAATGGGGGTAATGATGCTGACCTCCTTTCTAAAGTGCTTTGAGATCTACTGATGAAGAGTGTTTTGTAAGAGCTGCGCTTTATTTATTTAAGTGTTAAAGAAAAACTGCAGTGATTAATAACAGAACACTGGAATGACAGTTAAACAAACAGGGTCCATTTATCCCACTGTGCAGCAGGGAGGTTCCCCACACCCAATCTCACCCTGTACTCCCAGTCGGCCTCATCCCAAACCCATTGAGACCAATGGGAGTCTTTTCATTAACTCCAATGGACTTTTTGATCAGGCTAAGTGGGAGGGAATCAACCACCTCCACTGCATCATCTTCCCTGCCCCAGACTCCTCTGAGAGCTGCACAGACAATGAGCAGGGTGATGGACACATACATATTCAAACAAGCTTTTAGGAATACCTGACACTGTTTCACTATTAGTGAGACAAGGTGGGTGAGGCAGTATCTTTTATTGGACCAACTTCTGTTGGTGGAAGGGACAAGCTTTTACAGATTCACAGCGTGGAACGCCAGAAGGGAGCATTGTCATCATTTAGTCTGACGACCTGTACAATACTGGCCATAGAACTTCCCCAAAATAATGCCTAGGGCAGATCTTTTAGAAAAACATCCAGTCTTGATTTAAACATGGAGAATCCACCACGACCACTGGTAAATTGTTCCAATGGTTATTATAGATTTACATCTTATTGACAGTCTGAATTTGTCTAGCTTCAACTTCCAGCCATTCGATTGCATTATATCTTTCTCTCCTAGATTGAAGCACCCATTATTAAATTTTTGTACCCCCATGTCGGTACTTATAGACTGAAATCAAGTCACCCCTTAACCTCTTTGTTAAGCTCAATAGATAGACTCTGTCACTATACGGCAGGTTTTCTAATTCTTTAATCATTCTCGTGGCTCTTCTCTGAACTTTCTCCAATTTATCAACATCCTTCTAGAATTGTGGGCACCAGAACTGGACACAGTATTGCAGCAACAGTCACACCAGTGCCAAACATATAAGTAAAATAACCTCTCTGCTCCTACTTGAGATTCTCCTGTTTATGCATCCTAAGATCATATTAGCTCTTTTGATCACATACTTACATGGGGAGCTCATGGTCAGCTGATGATCCACCATGCCCCCCAAATCTTTTTAAGACTCACTGTTTTCCAGGATAGAGTCCCCCATTCTGTACGTATGGCCTACATTCTTTGTGACCTGTCCCCTTCATTATTTACCACTCCCCCAATTTGTGTCACCAGCAAACTTTATCAGAGACAATATTATGTTTTCATCCAAATCACTGATAAAAATGTTAAATAGCATAGGGCCAAGAACCAATCCCTGCAGGACCCCACTGGAACACACCCACTTGATGACAATTCCCCATTTTGAGACCTATCAGTTGGACATTTTGTAATCCATTTAATGTCTGCCATGTTAATTTTATATTGCTCTAGTTTTTAATCAAAATGTCATGCGGAAATAAGTCAAACACTTTACAGCAGTCTAGGTATATTACATTAACCAAACTTGTAATCTCATCAAAAAGGATATCAAGTTAGTTTGACAGTATGTATTTTCCATAAACCCTGGTTGATTTGCATTACTCTCCTTTAATTCTTTATTATAGTTCCTTTGCTTAATAAATAAGTTAGTTTTAAATGCAAAACATGTTTTGATAGACTGTGAGAAACTTTTTTCTTGTGTATCCAGCACATTTAAGGGAGTTTTATTTTAACACAGTTAAAATGTTTTTGTATATTTAATTGAATTTGAATTTCCATTCACATAGAGCTTGACTTGAATCATAAGTAAAAAATTCTTGATCACCTGCTGAGAAATGCATCATTTGCCATTTTCTAACATAATAAAAATTAAGAGTATCCAGCATTGAACCATGAGCATCCACGTCTGTGTAGCTCAAAAGCTTGTCCCTTCCGCCAACAGAAGTTGGTCCAATAAAAGATATTACCTCACCCACCTTGTTTCTCTCCTATCTTGGGACCAACATGACAACAGCAACACTGCAAACAACCGTCACTATATCCCCCATAACAGTGGATGGTGCTGGTATCTCTTAATGTGGCTGCCTTTTTATTGATACTTTCCAGCAGGAAATGGTTTCATCCTCCTACTCTTCCCTCCCTCCCCCCGGCCTTTGTCTGTTCTATCCTCCTATCATGTCCTGACTGACTAGGACTGTAAGCTCCCTGGGAAAGGGATTGTCTTCTCTGTTGTTTGTATATACTGCAATAGGGCCGTGATCCTTTGACCAGGGTGCATAGGCACTGCCATTGTCAAATGATCAATAGTAGTAACAAATAGCTCAGGAGTCAGGGAACGCCGATCCTGTTAGAATTCATGACAAAACAGAACACTTTCCAAGGTATTGCATGGTTCTGATATTGATTTTAATTAGATTTGCTTATTAATGGTTAAAGCTTGCAACAACTTTGAAACTGGATGTATCTGCTTTTTCATTGTGCAGGCATTGCATTGTACTCATGGGCATCAGACTGTCAAGATGGCAGTTTCCATTTGGTTTTAAGGGCTAGATTCTGCTAGCCATACTCCTGTTGAGCAGTCTTACTCTGCTGGTGGAACTATCTGTGGATCAAGGTACTAATCAGCAGGAGCACGACTGGAAGACTCTGGCCCTTAATTGAGTGCTTGTTTAATTATATTCAAGACTTAAAGACCATGACGTAGTCCTAAGAATTTAGGGACTGCTATACTGTATCAGACTTATGGTCCAATTGATCTAGTATTCAGACAATGGACAGTACCAGACGCTTCAGAGGAAGGTGTAAGAACCCCACTGCACCATAAGCATATGTGGGATAACCTGCCCCCACATTCAATCTCCTCTTGATCTCCAGTATTTAGAGATTGGCTTAAGCTCAGAAGCATGAGCTTTAATATTCCTTTCATAAATTGTCATGATCAGAAGTGTTGTAACTCTGGATATTTTTGGTATCCATATAAATATCAAATTCCTCTTTGAATCTTGCTAAATTCCTGGTCTCAGCAACAGCCTGTGACAATGAGTTCCACAGACTAATTATGCATTGTATAAAAAAGTATTTGCTTTATCCGGTGAATTTGCCACCCTTCAGTTTCATTGAATGTCCCCTATTCTTCTGTTCTCCCTGTCTCATAACACAAGTTCCTGTTCTACCTTCTCTATTGTACCATTCATTATATGAAGCACTTTTTATCATGTCCCCTCTTATTCGTCTCCTTTCTAAAGTAAACATTCCCGATGTGTTCAATCTCTCTTCATACAAGAATTTCCCCAGGCCGTGGATCATTCTTGTCATCTTTCTCTGAATATTTTTTAATTATGAAATAGCCTGCAAGATGTGCTGCACAGTATTCCAGCTGAGGCTGTACCATTGATTTATCCTATAGCATTATAATATTGCCCTTCATCCCATTCCTTCTTGTGCATCTTCTAGGTATGTAAATGCAGTCACTAGAATATCTTGTCGATTACATTTCAGTTTTTCTTATATATGTCACATTTTCAAAGGGCCCTCAATTAATTCCTGGAATGAAACAATAGGCAGTAGAACAGGCCAACCTCATAAATCTTTATCCAGTACCAGTAAGTCATTAGGCCTTTCCCTGGGAGTAACTTCTCCATCTGTTTCCAAAGAAACCACAGCATTTTCTACATTGTGTCAGCATTTACTGTAATATTGCCGCTCCCAGAGATTTCTTGAGTTTTCTCCAAAGGTCCCATATGGCTTAGTCTTTCTCACACACACTCATGTGCAACCATACAAAAATATGGAGAACACAAACAAAAATTAGAGTGGAAGGACTCCTGTCATGAATCCAGGCCCACTCCACAGTGCCAATAGGTCAGAATCTATCTTCCCTCCCCTCCCCCTCTTCCCCCCTCCCTTTTTAAATTAATATTTTTTGGGGGGAGGGGGGAAGTACACTCTTGTCTCCAGTGATCATTTCTCTGTAGTGACCTGGGAGGCCTATACACCAGCTTTTAGCACTGCTTCTTGCCTTAATAAGCTGCACCTTTGAATTTCTCAAGCAACTGTTCTTTAAAAAGCAACAGAGGGTCCTGTTGCTTTTGACAGATTCAGACTAACACGGCTACCCCTCTGATACTGTTCTCCTTTAGAGACCAGTCACATTCATCTGTAAACCCTGAACAGATTTCAGTTGGATGTCCGCCCTCAAAGTGTTTTCCCTGGATTTGCAAACTAGGTCAGCCCAAAGGGGCCAGTCCTGCAGTTTCTGCTCAGGCAAAGCTCTTGCCTGAATGAGGGCTCCTGGATCAGACTCCCAAATTGTTGAGAGTCACTATGATGCGGTGATTGCTGTTAATGTGAGTAAGTATTGGGGCATAATGCAAATGAGGATAGAATGAGCCCACCAGGAAAAAGGGAAAAAAAATACTTACATTTTAGAAAAAGCCACAGGAGTGGCTTTATTTGAAGCTGGTCAGCTGGTACACCAGGGGCTGTGGCAGTTAAGCAGCTGATCCTACTTCTGTAAAGGGCTCTTGGCACCACTATAACAGGCAAACCCATCTGAGTCTCTGTGTTTACTTATTCCCTTGGCAGAAGTGAAAGACTACGAGCCCCCATTTGGTTCTAAAGTACGAGAGCACCCTTGTGTTGAAAGCATGAAGGACAATGTCTTGCGAGATAGAGGGCGTCCAGAGATCCCTAGCTCCTGGCTCAACCATCAGGTAAGAACATGCCGTGCAAGAGATTGTAGCATTCAGCCACTGCCCTGAGTAGGGGTGATACAGTCCAGACACAGTCCCTCATCCAGTGCCCTGGGGTGCAGAGGGCTGAACAGACTGCACCATCTGTTAAGAAAAGGGCTAGAGTTTCTTCATTGGCTTGCAGTGCTGGTGCTCCTGCCCATTCACATCCTTAGGAAATCACACCCCTCATCATTCTGCACTGGGTTTCCTCTTCCAACCCCACCCCATTAGTGCAGGGCAGTGAAGTTCTACTGCACCCGTGGCCTCAGAAGACACAATCTCTACCTTAAATGATCCACATTAACTAGAAACCAAACCCAAATCAATCAGCCAAATCTCAGTGAAATATATTGCCCCCTAAAACACTTCAGAGCCTGAACTGGGAGGGTCAAAGGGGAGAAAATTCCATATGAGGCTCCCTTCAGCTGAGAAATAACTGCTGTCAGACTCAGAATTTTTCCCTAGGGACCATCAGCAAGAGCATGCCAGCTGATCTGATGGGTTAAGGCAACAGAGGAGGGGCAGTTTCAGCTTGTTAAGGGCTTTGCAAGGGAAGCATTAACAATCCTCTTCAGTTGTGGGCTCTGAACCTCTCTATTGGCCTTAACCGGTCCTGAAGAACATGGGTTCGTCTCACATGTGGTTAGTCACAGCCCTCTAATCTCAGTCAAAACCTCACTAGGGGCTTGTCACAGTCTGAACTACAGGGATGTGAATTGTGGAGCGCTCCAACTGCCTTGTATAGACCCTGCTGGCTCAGACTCAGACTCAGAGGTGCCTAGCGTGTGTTAACGTGGTCCCGTTTGAAACTGGACTATGTCAATGCAAACTAGGTACCTTGTCGTTTAAGCCAGTGGAATCTACACAGTGCAGTGAGAGTGCAACACGTTAGAGCGCTGTACAGTTCATCCCCCCGGAGACGGGACTGTGGCACTGTGCAGACAAGTCCTGAGTGAAACTGTCTGAAAACCAGGCAAGGCTGTGTATTTCTCAATGCCTGCTCTGGCTGGTACCACAAAAGCAGACAACCCATTCTGGAGCCTGTCGATCACATCAATGAAATAAATTGACAACTGCTCACAGAAGAACACACTCGCCAGTCACTACCGAAGTAGGGCCAAATAAATGAGGGCAGGAACCAGCCTGATTGTCTAAGAGAAACGGAGCAGGGAAACACTCCAGTTCTGCTGCCAGCGCTACTAGATGAGCTACAGATGCCCCGTAAGCCTTAGAGCAATTGCTAGAGAACCCTAGGACACTTTGCCCCTTGTCTGGCAACAGGTGAGTGCTTCTCACTAGCTGCTGCCCTGTGGAATCAGGTGGCAGGATAGTTGCTGCTCCCTAACTACACCATTATGGAGAGATTATGGTGCTTACCCAACAGGCCCCCTAGAATGGCAAACTGGGAAGAGCACAGTCTCTGTACTTCCAGGGGCTGTGCACAATCTGGCCATAAGTGAGGTTTAATCAAAAGGATAATTTAGGGAAATTGACAGTACTGGATTTGATCTCACTGATAAGGAGCTTTAATAAAAGGAGATTTGGTTCCCACCCTATAAATCCTCAACTTTTCATGCAGCACCACCTAAAATTCAACAGGGCATTGACTTCAATGAAGCGATCACAGTTTATCCCAGGTGGGGAATCTACCCCAGAATTCGTTCTACTGATTTCAAAATTAGTACTAAGTTGCTCTTACTGTAATGGCTCCTCCATATTCATTTTCTTCCTCTGCAGTTGTGTTTTGGTAATGAACCCATTATTCATAGTGATAACATTCTGGAATAGATTTACATATTGCAATGTTTTCCCCCTTAATGAGACTTGTTGCACTATTGATTCCAAGTTAATGTTTAATATTTAATTTAATTTACTGCTTGTAATTTCAATGCCAGCAGAAAATGAATGTTATTTGTATACAGACAGTAACGTTCTGCTATTAACATTGACATCAGTCAACATCACCAATTAGGGAAATTATATAATTAATGTGGTATTGTGAAGTGTTATTTTTTCAATAAAAAGTTTAATATAAATCCTGCTTAATGGCCTTTAGTGTCAGAAAGCAAAACACACAATTTCCTGGCAAATATCTCTTGTTTATAAAGATATTGCTAAGACACAGCTGTTTTTATTTCCAATAAACATGTGCAGCAGCATTGCAATTACAGCCAAATACCTGTGAGTAATGTGTGTCTGCAAGATCAGGGCTAATGTTTCTACGTAGATCCAAGAAACTACAAGGACCTGAACTGGGGCCTGATACTTAGTTTTTCTCCAGATTTCACTTGGATTTCCCACTACCCTCTTCATGATCAGCTGACCAGTAATAGTGAGGGTTTCATGTATCATATCACACTTCTAAAACATACTGCTGGATTCTGCAGTAATGGTCCACTGTATTTTATACTACTGTACTCTACAGTAATGGTCCAAAACCTGTAGTAACTCTGCTGTGATCTACTGTAAATAGTGCAGTATTTTTATATAGAGTTCTCACTACAGTTCACATCAGATGATTGAGACCAATTCTGTAAACACTTACGTCCGCCAGTAACTTTGCTCACCCAAGAAGTCTCACAAAGTTACTCACACACAAGTATTTGCATTGCCCGAGACCTAACTATCCTGTAGAGGAATTCATTGCTGTGTTTCTGTGCCCATTGCAGGGTATCCAGATGGTGTGTGAGACTCTTATTGAGTGTTGGGATCACGACCCCGAAGCCCGGCTCACTGCGCAGTGCGTGGCTGAGCGTTTCAATGAGCTTGAGCACCAGGACAGACTCTCAGGAAGAAGTTGTTCAGAGGAGAAAATCCCAGAAGACGGCTCTGTGACCACCACCAAGTAGCAACCAGCTTAGGCTTGCATAAAGGAGGGAGGTTGCTCCTGAACTCATGCAGCTTGGAAAAAGAAGAGGTCCTGATCAATGCCTGGACTTGCTTCCTGAAGTACTGAGGATCTTGCCACTCCTTTTAAGTGGTGTCTCCACAGAGGGACAAGAATTTGTGTGAACCAAAAATAGGGAGTTGGTGTCATACCGTGGCTGCCTTAGATCTTGTCATGGCTAAGCTGTGTTAGCACTTCCTCAGGAAACAAGATTTGACAATAGCCAATAATATTTGCACTTTATTAATGCCTGTATATAACTACAGAATAGCTATTCTTCTATATACAGCCATACTCTGGAAAGAGTAAAATGTGCTTCCAGGAAACTACCAGTACCTAAATGGGCAGGGTTCTCCTTAGGAAACAAAGGGAGAGGTCTCTCATGATACCAGCAACAATGTGCTAGGCACCTCACCAAATGCATAGGAACAATAGGCAATAGAAAGGTGGCTTTCAAATCGTATATCTGTACATATGCTGCTGTTGCCTTGCTGCTCTGTATTTTAGAGAGCTTATTCACAGCAGATAGACAGATTTGGCCTCAGAGTCTGTTTCAGTTCTGCAGTAACTATGAAATCATTTCTGCAGCTGGTTTAGTATGTAATGTTTAAGGTTTAGTATGTAATGTTCAGTGGGTCACCAATGCACTCAGAGGCTTAACTATGTTCCTCAAAATATTCCAAAAAAGAGGGGTTGTGTTTTCGACTCTTAACATGTGTCTCCATACAAAGTCATTCTCCCTTATATGTTTATTGCTTTGAATTTACACTTCATGCTAGCAGGCTGCAAAATATCAGAGGAACACGTTTCCTTCCCCCCACCCTAGGAAATCAGGCAAGACCGATAATAATCCAGATGTTTTGCATTTGCTGTACATTCTGATGAAAGGCAGTACTTCTTTTTTTTTACTCTTCATGTATTGATATAAAAACACTCTTTTTATACATAGCATGTCTAATTTCTTGACACACAAGAAAAGCTATAGGGAGGTTAGACTAAAGGTCCATCTAGTCCAGTATCCTGTCTTCCAGCAGTAGCCAATGCCAGGTGCCCCAGGGGGAATGAACAGAACAGGTAATCATCAAGTGATCCATCCCCTCGCCCATTGCCAGCTTCTGGCAAACAGAGGCTAGAGACACCATCACTGCCCATCCTGGCTAATAGCCATTGATGGACCTCTCCTCCATGAACTTATCCAGTTCTTTTTTCAGTTTTCCTTAGTTCAGACTCTTTCATGCCTTATTTGCAAAAGCTAGGAAAAAACATCGGTGTCCTCCATTTCTGAATTCCTATGCAGATCTGGGTGCAGTGGGAACACTCTAACATAAGATTGTCACGTACTGCACATATACAGTTAGAGCTGCTCCCAGCTATTCAGTATAACTAGCAAAAAATGTGCATTCCAAAATTCACCCATCAGACATTGCTTACATTCTTTTAGCCCTCCAAGAGGTTTAGATTTGAAGTTGGCCTCATATTGGACTTTAAAGTAAAGCTATCAGCAGTCAGTATTTCCTACCAGTTTTGTCTTCAGGTGTCTTCTGTGATCTGTGCTCTTCTCACAGAGGAATAAAATGTGCCATTGAAATTAACAAAACAATTCTCCATTAATAAATATCTAGCGAGAGAAGTGTGTCCAGTGCAATTATAAAAGCCTTTGTCAGACAGACACTGATATTTTTCTAGGAGACTGCTTTATAAAGCAATAGGAAACCTGTTTATTCACATAGAAGTTAAGATTTATGGTGAAAATATTTTATTTAAAATTTTTTTGTATCTGCTTTTATAATAAACTACATAGAGATATTTAAAGAGTGATGCAGAAAGTCAACAACTAAAACTGGATTCAGAAAATACTTTGCCGGATTTTATAGGGGGACTATTTTAGCTTGAATGGTGGCACTACGGAAAAAAGGAATACAGCTTAGCTACTCTGTGCTGCAAACATCAATAACATTATGTTACTATAAATACCGTCTGGTGTGTTGATGTATCATCGATGCAGAGCTATGGCCCACTGACCTCTAGTGGTGGGTTTGGAGAATGCATTCCAGTAACTGCCTGGAGAGGAAAAGCAAGCCATTGTCACAAACCAGAGAGTAGCATAAGATTGTATCATGGCCTGTTTTTCTCACTCCAGGGTAGAGGCCAAGGAATAACAGCCAGTAGTCCCTGACACTACTGACATTTTTACTACTACATGTAAAGGGAATTTTTTATTCTTCTAAGGAGTATTTCACCTGTCCATCATGTATGAAATAGGAATGTGGATATATACTCTTCTTTATCAAATGTTTCATGCACTTATTTTCATTTTAAACAGTGTTTGTTTTGTATAAATCAAATGTTTATTAGAGCAAATAAAACTACTAGAGACTTTTTCATTGGGATTTTCTTATCTGGACAAATTTTCCAGAATGAATAAGTAACCTTGCTGGGGAAAGGTGTTTCCCCAGAGAAAGCACTCCTACAAACTCTGCTGCCATTATTCATAGTCAGCCCTTCTCTCCAGGTGCCTGCTTTGCTGGCCTCATGGCTACTCCCAGCAAATCCAGGCCACAGTCATGGCCTCTTGTGGGGGTGGAGGGAAGCCTATGGAAATTTTAAACCTGCCCCACAGCTGCTAACCTCTCCACACACCAATAGCGCAGCCACAACTGCTGCCAGTGTGGATGGGATCAACCAGTTTCAAACTGACGGCTGAAGCCTATGTCCAAACAAGGCCTTAATTAGAACAGTCAAGTTTTGGTCTGATAGTGCAGTAACCTAGAAAGATGTGAGTCTGAGCACCGGGTTAGAGGTTGGGCTATGCCATTGCAGCTACTGGTCAGGCCTTTGAGCAGCACCTGCTGGTCCCAGTTAGAAATGATGCCCCTTATGTGGAAGACAGGCCTGAGCCTAGAAACAATGGCACCAACTGCCACAGTTTTTCTGTGAGCTGCAGGAGTTATTAAAAGTACCTGGGGGGAGGAGGAGATAGGTTCCAGCCCCGCTGTGGCACCTCAGTGGTTTGATGTCAGGGACTCAGAGTGGCTGGAGCTGCAGAGGTGCTCATAGGCTGTGGGGGGGAGGCTGCTCTAACCCTACAATTACTACTTCCTGTCACAGTTAGAAACCCCTCCCCATCAGCTTTGTAGTGTCAAAGCTGCCCAGCCACTAACATCTGTTTACAATGGCTTAAAATCAAAAAGCCTGTGGCAGAAACCAATGTGAAAAAGCACATCCGGTACCTTTGCAGGGAAAACCCCAAGGAACATTCAGCTCTAAAGCACTATGCTTTTCATATGTGTCAATTAACCCCCACACACTTGTGTTATCCTAAAAATTGGCATCAATACCCTGCTAGTAACCTTAATTAGCCAGGCAATCACAGTTTAAGGCCAAAATACAAAGCATGCAGAATTCACCTGTAGAGGCCAAAGCACGTTCCTTGGGTTTGCTGTTGAGGAATACAGAGTTGTAAACTAGATTGTAAAAAATTGCTGAACACAGTCATCTGTGTTACTGGTTTGTACAGTGCCTAGCACAGTGGGGGTCTTAAGCCTCTTTTAGGGCTCCTCTGGCTAGTAGAAAACAAGTAGTAAAGAATAATGCCTGGCCCGGCCCCTGAGGGAGTAGCTGAGCTGTACTCACTGCAGCTCAGGAGGTAGGCTGGGAAGGTGGCTAAGGCCTGGGAGAAAGCTGGCTCCTAACACAACTCTGAGCAGGCTGCTCCTGGACCCAGCGGTTTGTTCCAGCATCAGGGCTGACCAGGGAAAGGAGGTCCTGGCCCCATGCCTCTTTTTGACCTTTCACTTTTGATAAAACACTGCATATTGAAGAATAATTAAGGATGCTTCCCTGGCAGGTGGCATTACAGCACAACAAATACTGTACTAAATGTTCTACATTGGTCCTAAATGCACTTGGCCTTGTTCATGACCCTTTTCTGCCTCCTTTGTTTATGTGAGCAAGTTTCATTAGCATGACGGACAGCTAAGGGGGTGGGGAGGACGAAGTGCTTAAGGCCCCGCTCAACTGTGAGAACTGAAGTTTTCCCATAGTGCTCAACAGAACTGCTCACGCATGTCAAGTT
Source organism: Terrapene triunguis (assembly GCF_002925995.2). NCBI lineage: Eukaryota > Metazoa > Chordata > Testudines > Emydidae > Terrapene > Terrapene triunguis. The sequence goes on along the minus strand of NW_020664435.1, from coordinate 3,380,597 downwards.
CAGCATAAGTGACTGAGACGAGGCTGGGTGTGGCCCATCACAGGCTCATGCCCAGAAAGCACACGCCACCCTCCTGTATCACAAAGACATTTGAGAAAAGCTTACTCGGTTCACGAGTAGAAAAAACAGGCAACATGTCACTAAGTACAACTGTCTGCAGAACTGGGTGTGTTGCTACCACTAATTCTGTCATAAATTATTTGTTCAGCTATAATCTCGTTTTATAAAGAAAATTCAACATTAAACTAGTCTAGTATGCACCCTGCCTGAACTTTCTTTGCTGCTTTATGGTGCTGCTTGCAGTAAGTAAGTTTGCATAATGGGGAAGCCGATGGTAGTAACTCTCACTCGTAAGGCTGGCCAGGGGTGTTGCTGGACCCAACCCTCGCTAGGAGGAGTAGTATCGGGAGAGCAGCGACTGCACTCTGCCTGCACCCCTGCACAGCTCTGCTTGAACTTGCAGGATTAAGGGTTTAGACTGAAAGCAGTAGCGCTGCTCTGAGATGTCAGCAGACATATATTGTTATTTGAGTGCCACGTATTCGGTCAAATTCATCCCTGCTATATCACCCCTGAAGTCCATGGGGTTAAAGCTGGTATGAATCCAGCCTTTTGTTATCTAGAGCTTTTCCTGATGAGAAGTGCCACCTGTATTTATTTTGATGCATCTGTTTGTCACTGGAAGACGCTGATATTTAAAGATGTAGTGGATAATACCCCCAGAACTGGTAATTAATATAGATTAGGATAGTTCACGATATAGCTGAGTAATAAGTTAAACGAGCAAACAAAATCCCAAAAAATTGCCAGTTCGATCACAGCACTGCACGCAACCCCCAAGCGATGTCATTTCATCGTGATTGCCACCGGCTGACAATTCATACTATAAAGTATATACAAACGGAATCCCAAATGTTTGCAGGTTGTTCACCAAGGTTTGTGGCTCCATCAGGAAAGGTAATTAGGATTGCTAGAGGAGTTATGCCCATTATAAAATTAATCCATTCCAATTATGAATGTGATAAGCCACTATTAGGGAGCACATAAAGGAAAGGAAACAAAGATGGGCACAGGCACCTGACCCACTTTCTTCACAAGCACTCAGCTGTAAAATTAATTGCCCACTTTTCCTGCGGCCAATATGATTAATTTCTCTCATAAGAACAACTAATATAAAATAATATAGAAGTGCAGATTAGCACAGCTCTTATACCCATCAGGAACTAGCAAAAATTGTCAACCACCCTTCCCCCAATAAAACAAATAAAAAGCAAAAACCTCCTGTAAAAACACACAATATTTCATACAAAGATTTCAGTTCCAACTACTGTATATGGAATATATTAAATATAAGGACACAGTAAATAACAGTGCTCTTTACTCCAGTACTGCACTTGTGGCTACATGGTTCTGCCTAAAAATTGGTTATTTATCTATATTAAAACCGCTGCCAGAACATATGTCATAAATCTCGTAGGCTAACAAATGACACCACAGAGACTAAGGTGGCAAAACTGCAAAAAATTGCTCCATCTTTGTGCCAGCCTTGAGCTCCTTTTCCTTTCATTCTCCGAGTCCCACCTCTGTGCCTCCTCCCCTTGCCTCTCTCTCTTTCACTCACAGCAGCAACATTCCACAGTAATGGTTGCTTTGTCCCAAGGCAGATAAGCAGGCAGCTGTCAGAAACGGAGCTTTAAAGGGGCATATCGGCATGGCTGCAGCCGATTCCAAAACAATGGCAAGAGTGGCCACTTGACTTAAGGGGATTATGGGACGTTTCTGGAGGCCGATCACAGCGCAGTAATGCAACACCTCGTTCACACTGATGCTGGGGCATTTCAGCCGAGGTGCAGCAAGCGTTATGCTTCTCGTGGAGGTGCTTTACCAGGAGCACTCCAGCTGCAGAGTCCAGGCGCTCTAAGTGCCTTGCCAGTGTGGACGGGTCATTAAAGCACCTGGGGCTGCTTTAATGCGCTCTTTAGTGTAGCCAAGCCCTTTGTTTTGTGTACCACTGCTAATTCATACCCACTCCCTGTTTGGGAAGTCATCACCTGCTCTTCTTTCAAATTCCTCCTAAGAAATTATTTCTTCTCAAGCCACTCTGAGGCAATTAGTTAATTCACCAAAACACAGAGTGTAACTTTAACAGAACTATTGAGCTGTGTACTAGACCTGAGTGCTCATTGGCGCTTACTGCTAGGAGACCCTGGACCTTCCAGGCAACATCTCACCCTTTGCCACTCTCACTTAGGCCCTAATTTTCTGTAGTACCATAATGTTTGCAAACCTTTACCCTTGGGTGTGGGCCTGACTGTAGCTGCACTAAATATACAGTAGTCAATATACTGTATTAGTCCAGTTATAAACCTGTTGGAATATCTAGAGATTAATTTGGGGATGCAAAGAAAATTTATTTGACTAAAATTCCCAAGAGAGCAGCTGTTACCCCCCTCAAGTGGCATCTGGCCACCTGACCAGTGCCTGGGGGAAGCACCTGGGAACCAACTCTCTTTGAAGGAAGCTAAATCGCTGTAATCATAATGGCTAATGTAACAAACTAAACTACTGAATCAGTTCTGATGGCGGTAAAGAGGAAATTACCTCGCTTTGCTGCTGGCTACTCCTCAGCAATCATCCAATCCTGTTCTGGAATATTTGCATTTTCACCCACTGCGGGATCTCTCTGGATACAGGAGTCCTCCCACAGAGATCCTTGTAGGATCAAAGCATAGGGAAAACCACTGTAAAAAAAAGGGGAGTTTCCAATTAAAAAAAAAAAAAAGCCAATTTTTGATGAAAAAAAAATATTTGAAAAATTTCAACCAATTCAAGTTACAGGATTTCCATTAAAGGCTTTAACATCTTTATTGGCATTAGACTTTTTCCAAGACCACATTTTCAATAATATTTTATGATCAGGTCCCAGTTACCAAGATCATGTTTTCTTTGAATGCTTTAAAACAAGCTTTATGTTGAGATATGTGTAAAACATTGCCACAATACAAAGGAAAATTATTCCTTTCGAAGGGCTCATCCAGAGGAAACAGACAGACTATTACATTTTTTGTCAGGGTGCATAAATATTTACAGTTTGATTGGCTGCAGTACTTATCAGTTCACAACTCCATTGTTCAAATGGTGCTTTATAACAGTCACATAACACACAACAATTCATTAATGAAAATTACATCAAATGAAGGTTTACCCGTCACCCTGAAATTATTTCCATTCACGTGTTTGTCACAAAACCTTTCACATTCTTTTTATTGTACCTCTTGCTGTGCAAATGTCCTTGTTTTGTTTTGCTTTTCAGTGTAATTTCTGGTTGATTATTGTGTAGTTACAGAATTAGCGTAACAACATCTAATTGTATATCCGAAGCAAAAACATATAATTGTGTAGGGTTAGATTCAATTTAAAGAAAAACAAAACAAAACCCTGCACCACGATCTCTCATGCACAGTGCATTTACTCAACAGAGCTGTTTTGATTGCATCCAACCTGCAATTAGCATGGGCAATTGTGACATAACGAATATGTGCAATTGCATTATTTCAGCTTGTAATAACAATATTTAGCTTTTACCTTACTGCATACATTGCTGATATTTTCAAAGTGCTTTACCAACCTCAACCAACTCACCTATAGGAAACTGGGCTGTTCACAGGTGGAGGATATCTGGAGGTAGGCTAATTTCCAGGAGCCAGGTGACTGTGCATCTCACAAAATGATCCCACCCCAGCGTCTTGTTGAGTCGATGGGGGTAGGGAATGGGGAGAAAGGGCTATATCCGGTTTGGGGCTGTAGGAAGGAGGCTCTCAGAAATTAGAGGGATGAACATGGTATAAATGGATGGATGGATCCATGAGAGTACATATAAGCTAGAAACTAGGGGAAGCCTTCTGTCTGCAGTAAATCCCACTCCACCATGCAATATCCCTTCTCCTCAGGCTGATGCTGTCAGGTCCAGCCACCACACCTCTCAGTCCAGGAACCAGGAGGAGGTGGTAGGGTATATTAAAGAAGAAGCTGTAGATTCGGGACTTCCTGACTGAGCTGAGAAAACATCAGTACTACAGAGCAAACATAGTCCTACATGGTGACAATGCAACCCAAACTGAGCCTCAAATCCATTTTTTTCCTCTAGTCCCACTAATATGAATACCCAGGTTCCATTTCCAGTGATAGCAGATGGGACAATAGAATATTCAATTTTGGCATCACTCCTCTGTTGTCTGGAGCAGTTTCGATTCAGGTTAGCATGGCGCAAGACAGACTTGGCTAGAAACTCCGGCATTAAAAACAAATAAAGAAAAACTAACTCTTTAGGCTGCAGATTATTTTTATGGTGTGGCTACAGCTGCTTACCATTCTTTGTCAGGGCATCGCATTTAATGTTCTGGACAGACAAGCCCTCTGGCTTACGTCTTGGGAGCAGGGGATCTACTGAATTAGTAAAATGAGACTGATAGCCCTGCCCTTTAAGGGTCATAGGCTATTTGGAGAGCATGTTCATGCAGCATTTAGGGCTATAAGTGAGAAGACTTCAGTTTTGTGTGACGCCAATAAGGATAAACCTCAATCCCTTCAAAAGAGAAGTTTAAGGAGGACTCAGGGCAGATACACCTAGTTAGTCTGACTGGTACACAGCTAGTGACTGAGACAGGGCACAGCAAACACCCTAGATAGGCCAAAGAGAGTTTTTGATAGTATGCAAAACCACTCCCAGGTGATTTCTTTAGGAGCAGAAGCAGTCCATGCCTCTAAAATGGCCATTTCCTAGAACATGACAGATTCTGTCCTCACCGAGGTAACCCCTTCTAAAATAACCCAGAAATAAGGGGTGGCATGTCTAGGCACTGTACACTACTTAGTAGACATCCATTCTCCTGAAGCACAAAGGAGCTTTATTATCTGCATTTTCTCATCTCCATCACCTCCCCAGGACAGGACGAAGACCCAGGCTAGACTTAAAGCGATTAAACAATTTTACAGAGTACAAACATTTCTAAATGAATACTTTAAGAATCATTATTTAACCCTGTGACCAAGGAGATTGTTTAGCTTCTGTGTATTTGCAAGATGCACATTTAAATATACCAGCAACGTTAGGGGCCAGATTCTGATTCCCACTGACTCTCACTACACCATAAGCAGACTCACTGAAGGAAGGGTAGACTATGGTGCTACCCAGTATGAGAAAGGGTATGATAACATTTCTTAGGGTTAGACGGAGTTAATCTTCTTTGCTTTATGGGGGATATGCATCCTTTGCTTGTAAAATTCTATCCAGACATGTACTACAGCACTGACAAATCAAAGAAACTTCTTCGTAGTATAAAAATCCAAAATTTGGGCTACAACGTTCAGTGCCCAGTCCACCAAGCCCTCCAAACACAACGTTTATCCTGAAGTAAACAGGAGTTTCATGCATACAAATCTTGCAGGATCGGACACTATGCCAATCCTATAGAGGAATTCTTACTAGCAGGATCTCTATAGTCCAAGATTATTTCTCCTGCATGCTCTGTAACTGTATGGTGTGTGTGAAACTGCAGATGGAGAGAGAGGCAAAATTCCCAAGAAATAATTATGCTCCACGTTACTGCAATATGAAGTGAAATCCCTGCAAGCTGCATGGGCGCTTTTTAAAGACACCATAATAGAGGCCCAACTTCAATGTATACCCCAAATTAAGAAACTCAGTAAAAGAACTAAAAAAGAGCCACCGTGGCTTAACAACCATGTAAAAGAAGCAGTGAGAGATAAAAAGACTTTCTTTAAAAAGTGGAAGTCAAATCCTAGTGAGGCAAATAGAAAGGAGCATAAACGCTGCCAAATTAAGTGCAAGAATGTAATAAGAAAAGCCAAAGAGGAGTTTGAAGAACGGCTAGCCAAAAACTCCAAAGGTAATAACAAAATGTTTTTTAAGTATATCAGAAGCAGGAAGCCTGCTAAACAACCAGTGGGGCCCCTTGATGATCGAGATACAAAAGGAACGCTTAAAGACGATAAAGTCATTGCGGAGAAACTAAATGGATTCTTTGCTTCAGTCTTCACGGCTGAGGATGTTAGGGAGATTCCCAAACCTGAGCCGGCTTTTGTAGGTGACAAATCTGAGGAACTGTCACAGATTGAAGTGTCACTAGAGGAGGTTTTGGAATTAATTGATAAACTTAATATTAACAAGTCACTGGGACCAGATGGCATTCACCCAAGAGTTCTGAAAGAACTCAAATGTGAAGTTGCGGAATTATTAACTAAGGTTTGTAACCTGTCCTTTAACTCGGCTTCTGTACCCAATGACTGGAAGTTAGCTAATGTAACGCCAATATTTAAAAAGGGCTCTAGAGGTGATCCCGGCAATTACAGACCGGTAAGTCTAACGTCGGTACCGGGCAAATTAGTCGAAACAATAGTTAAGAATAAAATTGTCAGACACATAGAAAAACAAACTGTTGAGCAATAGTCAACATGGTTTCTGTAAGGGGAAATCGTGTCTTACTAATCTATTAGAGTTCTTTGAAGGGGTCAACAAACATGTGGACAAGGGGAATCCAGTGGACATAGTGTACTTAGATTTCCAGAAAGCCTTTGACAAGGTCCCTCACCAAAGGCTCTTAAGTAAAGTAAGTTGTCATGGGATAAAAGGAAAGGTCCTTTCATGGATTGAGAACTGGTTAAAAGACCGGGAACAAAGGGTAGGAATTAATGGTAAATTCTCAGAATGGAGAGGGGTAACTAGTGGTGTTCCCCAAGGGTCAGTCCTCGGACCAATCCTATTTAACTTATTTATAAATGATCTGGAGAAAGGGGTAAACAGTGAGGTGGCAAAGTTTGCAGATACTAAATTGCTCAAGATAGTTAAGACCAAAGCAGACTGTGATGAACTTCAAAAAGATCTCACAAAACTAAGTGATTGGGCAACAAAATGGCAAATGAAATTTAATGTGGATAAATGTAAAGTAATGCACATTTGAAAAAATAACCCCAACTATACATACAATATGATGGGGGCTAATTCAGCTACAACAAGTCAGGAAAAAGATCTTGGAGTAATCATGGATAGTTCTCTGAAGATGTCCGCGCAGTGTGCAGAGGCGGTCAAAAAAGCAAACAGGATGTTAGGGATCATTAAAAAGGGGATAGAGAATAAGACAGAATATATTATTGCCCTTATATAAATCAATGGTATGCCCACATCTCGAATACTGCGTACAGATGTGGTCTCCTCATCTAAAAAAAAGATATACTGGCACTAGAAAAGGTTCAGAAAAGGGCAACTAAAATGATTAGGGGTTTGGAACGGGTCACATATGAGGAGAGATTAAAGAGGCTAGGACTCTTCAGCTTGGAAAAGAGGAGACTAAGGGGGGATATGATAGAGGTATATAAAATCATGAGAGATGTGGAGAAAGTGGATAAGGAAAAGTTATTTACTAATTCCCATAATACAAGAACTAGGGGTCACCAAATGAAATTAATAGGCAGCAGGTTTAAAACAAATACAAGGAAGTTCTTCTTCACACAGCGCACAGTCAACTTGTGGAACTCCTTACCTGAGGAGGTTGTGAAGGCTAGGACTATAACAGCGTTTAAAAGAGAACTGAATAAATTCATGGTGGTTAAGTCCATTAATGGCTATTAGCCAGGATGGGTAAGGAATGGTGTCCCTAGCCTCTGTTTGTCAGAGGATGGAGATGGATGACAGGAGAGAGATCACTTGATCATTGCCTGTTGGTCCACTCCCTCTGGGGCACCTGGCATTGGCCACTGTCGGTAGACAGGATACTGGGCTAGATGGACCTTTGGTCTGACCCGGTACGGCCGTTCTTATGTTCTGCATACACATAGGGGAGGGTACAATTTGGCTCATTGTACTCTCAATCTAAGAACTTCCTTTATGACAGATAACACCATAATACCAAATCCACGTATGTGAATCATAAAGGCACACATCTAAAACCGTTTGGCTACTGAGACACCAGTAATTATTAGAAAGGAAACCAAAGACAGTGAGTCAAATTCTGCCTTGAGTTATATCTGTGCATTGGAAGAATCTGGCTCAGTGCTCTGAATGATGGTAATTCCCTGACCAGAAGAGGAGGAGTTGAGTGATCCATTTATTTTCAACCAGGATATTTCAGAAAATTAACACTCTCACTTGCTGCAAAGACAGTTTAACTTCTGCATTTGACAGTTTAACTGAGAAGAGGTGTAAAACTGTACTACTTCCTTATCCCAGGTGTTTTTCAAAAATAATCTGGGCAGTATTCTTCTGCCGCCGCATATTAATAACCCATTGCCTGCAGCAGGGGTAGAGCGCACCTGACATTCTCAAACCCAGGCTGCTTCTGCCATCTGGAGCACTCACCCTTTACCCTTCTTTAAAGGCAACATTTATATTCCTGGTTTTTCGATTTACAAATGACAAGCACAGCCTCCCTTTAGAAGAGTGTCATTTCCTTTACTTTTTATTCAAATCATTGACTAAAAATAGACATTTTGCATTTATTAAGTCTAAATAAGCTACTATAGGAAAATGCTGTTACAATCCTGAGGCAGGACCCGCTTCTTACATCCCTTAGGTGTTACAGGGAGCCAACTGCAACAGAGAAAATACAGAGCTCAAAAAGTTAATTCCATCATACTGTAAGGTTAACCTTCACCTTTCAAGAAAGCAAATACAGTGCAAGTGTAAATCCAAGAAATATTTTGTGCAAACATTCAAAAAAAGTTCAGTTTGGCTTTTGTTTAAAAATACAGCTACTACTATGATAGAATTAGAACTATGGGATTTCAGACAGACAACCAGAAGTGTACTGTGACTGTCTCAATCACTGGAAATAAAGGAAAGCAGTAATTTGTTAAGATGAATGTAATAGCATGGTGACACTTTTCACTAGTAGTAAACTCAGAGGACCAAATCGTCAGCTGGTGTAAGCTGGGGCAGCTTTATTCAAGTGAATGGAGCTAGGCTGGCTTTTACCAGCTGAGAATCTGGGCCGGAATCAGAAAATCCTGACACTTTTCTTTCTAAGCCAAAAAAGAGAATGGTTACTCTACAGAAGCAATAGCAAAGCAATTCTGATAACTCAGTGCTCTTCAGGTTCTTTGCACACCAGTCAAGAAAGGGTGGCTGTCTAGAACAGCAATTGGGCCCTGACCTGCCAAGTGCTTAACTTTAAGCAGGTACTGGAGTCCTTTGCTGGATCCGGGTTTTAAATTATGTTATGATGGCTGGTATACCCAGAAGTCAAAGGTAAGGCTACGTTTTAGTCACGGGTATTTTTAGTAAAAGTCACGGACAGATCACAGGCAGTAAACAAAAATTCACAGCCTGTGATCTGTCTATGACTTTTACTATATACCCCTGGCTAAAACTTGGAGGGGGGGCAGCTCGAGGGGTGATGCGGGAGGCACGGCCTGGGGGAGGGGGAGCCCCAAGGTGCTCAGGATGGGGTGCAGCCAGGCGGGGCGCCTTGGGTGCTCGGGGAGGAGAGTAGCGGCCCAAGGGGAGGGGGCGCGCCATGGGGGAGGATTGGCAGGGCTGGGACAGGCTCCCTACCCAGCTCCTGAGCTCCACATGCTGCTGCCTCTGCTCAGCCCCAAGACCTGGTTCTGCAGCTCCCATTGGCTGGGAACCATGGCCAATGAGGGCTGTGGGGGTGGTGCCTGCAGGCAGAGGCAGCACCTGGAGCTAGGAGCTGAGGGAGGGCAGCCCTCCCCCCTCTAGGTAAGCACCCAAACTCCTGCTGCTGGAGGGCAGGGGGGGCCCAAGACTGCCCCAGCAGCCGTCAGTGCGCCTGGCCCGGGGGCTGCCTAAGCATCTCGGGCAGCCCCCGGGCCGGGCACACCAGCTGCTGCAGAAGTCATGGAGGTCACGTGACCTCCGTGACAAACATGGAGCCTTAATCATAGGTAGTGTTTGATGATGTGAACCAGTAAGTATTACAGGGCAAAACCAAAGGGTTATGTTATGCCAATGACTTTTATCAAGAACTCCCCAATAATATTAATGGTGTACCGTGGCTCAAAAGTATCCATTCCCAGTATACTCTGCAGAGGTCTATCAAGCTCTTGTTCCCATCTACTGCTCTGACAGTGTGACTGATACTGGCGAACTTTCCACACTGGTATCTTGGAGACTGAAAACGGGAATGTTCTACAATACTGGATACTACCACAATACATTAAATGAAAACATCCAGCACTGTATTTAAAGACAGCTTTCAACAATACAGATACATTACAACAAAAAAGTTCATATTGGTCAGTGCTTCCTCAAAGACAGATTATGGAACAAAGAATAAAACATCAAAGTAAGTTAGTGTCACAAGTTAGAAGTGAAAAATGTGGCCATTTCCTTAAATTTACTGCTAGAACTCCCACCGAAAGATACATTTATGATTTCTGTTTTTATGATTGAAAGAATCATTTTATAGATAGAAAAAATTAAACTAGACCACTCACAAAATTATTTGTCTAAATATAATGTAATTCTGAATAACTATAAAGTTTAGAATTTAATTTTGGTATTTCACTTATTTTTTAACAATGTTCATATGCTAAAATCACAGACAAATTTTAACTTATACAGCAGCTTAAGTTTAACGCCAAAAAAGAATTACACACTGATCACACGAGAGCTAGCGGTTTTAAAATCTGTAGGACTATCATAAGGAACCATGATAAATACAATGCTTTGTTACATCAATTCTTAATGAATAGCTACCCTGCATATAAAACACACCCCTTTAAGATAAATATATTTTTCTAACTTTTTGATTAAAATTTTATCGTGCGTCTAAAGCTGCTAAAGAAATGTTTACACTAACATCTCCTGTTCATATCTCCTGTTGACAAAAAGTTAAAAAAATGATACTATCTCCATTCCAACATTCTCAGCTCTGCTAAAATCATGGTAGGTTTATGGGTGGGCAAACGCTGATTGGGCCCATTTTGTGCGGGGCAATTTTCTGGTTTAGGGGCTTTCATTAAGAGAGCCACAGGACCCACTAGTTCAATCACCAACTGGGCCTTTATCCTTAAATGCATGCCAGGCTAAAATATTAACGTATTAGAGATGTGCTTTGATTTTAATACTCACTGAGCTAAATTCATGGCTGACATAAGCAGGCATGACTCCACTGAAGTTAATGATGTCATGCCCACTTATGTCAGCAGCCAATCTGGCCCAGTCTGTCCACTGGTACCTGCCAAATACCTGCCTTATTAGCATATAGGAGGTCATTCTCAGAAACATCACCTTCTCAGAACAGTAGTGATGGTGCCATTTACGCAGCTGCTATTCTTGATCTGTAAACATCATGCATATAAGCAGCGCCTGGTGCTGTTGAACTACAGCTACAAGTCTCTGCCAAGCAAGTCGATCTCGTCCAGCAGGAAGTCCATGTCCTCACGGCTCACCTGGGGACTGATCACTACCTGGCGAAAGAAGTTGACTTTGCCACGATGGGGTTGGTACCCTAACATCATGCTGCCTTTCTTCATCATTCTCTCTTTAATTACAGGAGCAACCTACAGTGGGGAAAGAGAACAGGTGTTTAAAGTTGTAATCTTTAATCATATTTAGCACCAGGACAGGGGTTCTCAGCCTGGAAGTTGTAACCACTTTTCCTTGCCACTAAATGGGAGGGAGGGTCCCCAATATGGAAAATGTGGTCCAGTTAGGAACAGATTGAGAACCACTGAGCTAGGACAAGATCTTGCCACCCTCTACTTACAAGAATTGGCCCACTGATTTCAGTGGTACAACCCACATAAGAGTTCTTTGCATGGATAAGGGAGATCAGGATTGGGCCTGTAAATATCTCTATTTACATATGAACGGCCATACTGGGTCAGACCAAAGGTCTATCTAGCCCAGTATCCAGTCTTCTAACAGTGGCCGTTGCCAGGTGCTTCAGAGAGAACAAACAGAACAGGTATTCATCAAGTGATCTATCCCCTGTCACCCATTCCCGTTTCTAGCAAACAGAGACTAGGGACTCTGGCCAATAGCCATTGATGGCCCTATCCTCCATGAATCTAAGACACAATTTACATTTTCAAAGGTCTGTGCAAACACTGACTAATTAATCTTTACACTTCTGGACCTAAATAGCTGAATGATGGTTACCAAAACCAAATGCCTTACTTAAGAGATGCATTATCAATCAACAGTATGAAATGTTGCAGTGAGTAATACATCAAAATCAAGGCTAGAACCTATCCCTCTCTGGCTACTGCTTTTTGTAAATGCATTTTATTATAAACTGAAATAAATGTTGAGAGATAACTCAAGCCACCTGCACATCAGCTAATCTCATTAGTGATCTGAACTACCACCAGGCCTTGATGTCAGTGGAGTCGCACCGGGTTTAAATGAGTGTGAATGAAGAGCAGAATCTGGCCCACAATCTTGCAGTTTCAGTCCATGCCTGTTTCATCTTATATCAGAGCAATAACTCAGCCTCCGGACACAGAGTTTCCTGGGGTCTTTATGACCAGTCTGGTTACTTCTCCAAGCTGGTCATTAATCCCTCAGCACCTGCCCTGAGATTCAATCTCTAGGGCTAGCCTGTCTCTTTAGGCTCAGGCTTTAGCAAGGATTGGTACATGAATACACCAGCCCCCTCGTGCTGTGTGGGGCATGAGGAGAAATAAGTTACTGCAGCCCTCAAAAGGTCACAGTTGAGCTCCCACACGTGCCTAGCCCGTGATTAGTGAAACTGAGCTAAGATTCTGCCCCATCCCCAACCACTCACTAGGAGGAGGAGTATCTGAGGAGCAGGCACTGCTCTCTGCATGCGCCCTCTGCACAGCTGAATAAGAGGCAGCTAAGTGCAGCATCCAGGTTGAAATCCTGACTCCACTGAAGTCAATGGCAAAACTCCTCCGGACTTAAATGGGGCCAGGATCTCACCCCTTAGCCTTTATTGTTTATTTAGTGCCTAGTGCTGCCATACTTGTTCACGTGAGTAGCATGTTACCCTGCAAGTAACCCCATTGCAAAGTAAACATGAATAAGACTCGCTGAATAAGGCCTGGTTTTCTGAACCAGCAAAGTATTTCACCACATTCTTATCTTCAGGCATGTGAGTACTGCCACTCAGTCCAATGAGCTATTCACATGCCTAAAGTTAAGCATGTGCTTACATTCTGTGCTGGATTGAGACCAGAGCAATCAGCTCCTGGCATGACCAAGCCCTTTACAAACATGACAAAGTCTTGGCCTGATTCTGCAGGCTGGGGACCAGCTGGCTAAGCGGCAGTTCTACAGAAAAGGACCTGGGGATTACAGTGGACGAGAAGCTGGATATGAGTCAGCAGTCTGCCCTTGTTGCCAAGAAGGCTAACGGCATATTGGGCTGCATTAGGAGCATTGCCAGCAGATCGAGGGAGGTGATTATTCCCCTCTATTTGACACTGGTAAGGCCACATCTGGAGTATTGCAGCCAGTTTTGGGCCCCCCACATACAGAAAGGAGGTGAACAAATTGGAGAGAGTCCAGCAGCAGGCAACGAAAATGATTAGGGGCCTGAGGCACATGACTTACAAGGAGAGGCTGAGGGAACTGGGCTTATTTAGTCTGCAGAAGAGAAGAGTGAGGGGGGATTTGATAGCAGCCTTCAACTACCTGAAGGGGGGTTCTTAAGAGGATGGAGCTCGGCTGTTCTCAGTGGTGGCAGATGACAGAACAAGAAACAATGGTCTCAAGTTGCAGTGGGGAAGGTTTAGGTTGGATATTAGGAAAAACTATTTCACTAGGAGGGTGGTGAAGCACTGGAATGGGTTACCTAGGGAGGTGGTAGAATCTCCATCCTTAGAGGTTTTTAAGGCCCGGCTTGACAAAGCCCTGGCTGGGATGATTTAGTTGGGTTTGGTCCTGTTTGAGCAGGGAGTTGGACTAGATGACCTTCTGAGGTCTCTAACACTAATCTTCTATGATTCATATTTTAGAGGTTTTTAAATTTTTTTGAACATTTTTTACATTCAACCATATCTTCAGAACAGCCCTTTCCCTCACCCTTTTTGGTGAGATTTTGGCTTTAAGCTGAGCAAATAGAGCTATAGATCCAGCTTCAGTTCCTGCAGTAATTTATTTCAGCTCTAAAAGCCAGTGGCAGAAAATGTTACTGGATCCACAAAAGACAAATGATGGTGCCAACCTTTATTGAATAGCATTATTTCTACATGGCACGTATGCAACACATTTCACTAGGTAACTCTGAGGCAATTTGTTTTGATATAAACACCTCATGGTTAGTCAATGTATTTTACAAGATACCATTCTAGCATCTCCACACTAGTTTAGCTGTGGATCTTCACAATGATCTTGCCTTAAAATCAATTTTGGATTTAAAGAAAGAATATTCTTGGCTCTAGCTCAGGAGTGGGCAAATTATGGCCCGGGGGCCAGATCCGGCCCGCAGGATTGCCACCCCTGTGGCCCAGCGGGGACGACCTGCCTGCCCTGGCCCTGCACCGCTCCCGGAAGCGGCTGGTACCGGCCACCAGGGGGGCAGAGGGCTCCGTGCGCTGCCCTTGCCTGCAGGTACCTCCCCCGAAGCACCCATTGACTGGGAACGGGTAACCACGGCCAATGGAAGCTCTGGGGGTGGTACCCATAGGCAAGGGCAGCGTGCAGACCGCCCCCCACGGGCCGCAGGGATGTGGTACCGGCCACTTCCGGGAGCGGCATGGGACCAGGGAGCCCACCTTAGTCCCACTGTGTGCCGCATGACATAAGTATGAATGAAGTACATGATGATAATGAATAACAATGCAGAAGTCAATGTATTCCCAGAAGTTTGCCTTTTGCCTAATAATACAAACAAGAGAGAAAGAGATTAGTAGTGAAATCAGCATTAATAAAGATTTAGGGGAAAGAGGACAATGACCACAACAAATCTGACAATGAGAATTTGAAAATTCAATACAGCGTCAAAAGTTTTAGAGACAGGTTGTGATCCCCTTACTAATGCTGAACAGAACCTTGGATCATGTCCCATAAAAGCCAACGGGACTACTCATGGTTTAGGTACTACTCAATGTGAGCAGAGAGATCACAATACTAGTTTGTAGCTGCAATGTGTGTGTAATTTAGGGCTTGTCTACATGGTGCACTAGTCTGCCCCAAAGAGGTGTAAATTCTCACATGCACTAGAGTGTTGCACACTAACTGGCCTGTGTGGACCCTGGTGGCATGCACTGGAAGGTCCCTAGTGCACATCAATTTATATCTGTTTCAAACAGGATTACATTAACATGCACTACAGAACTTCTAGTGCACGCTAGCAGGGGCCACAGGGACCAGCTAGCATGCAACATGCTAGTGAACACTAGAATTTATACCCCTCTGGTGCAGACTAATACATCATGTAGACAAGTCCCTAGAAACAAATATTATAAAAAATAGCTCTGCCATACAATATGTGCAAAACCACCATCCTCCCAACCCGGGTTTTTAATCTGTGTGACAAAAACCACAAGGACTCGCTGACCTTGGTTGTTTTATAGTATGAGCTACATTATGCTCGTCTCAGGCTCTGGCTACGCTACGAGCTAGTGCTGTGATTCCCGTGCTTGTGTACACATAACTCATGCTCTCATTCAGCTAGTGCAGGTATAAACAACAGTGCAGCAGTTAAATAACCACTGTAGCAGAGGAGCAGCAATGGCTGCTTTTTGGCTGAGCCATACTGAATACAAACCCACCCTGGAAACCGATGGGTACGTATTTGGCATGGCTCAGCCATGCCTCCACTGCAGCTCCTAGTGCCATAGGCGCTGACTCAGAAAAATTAGTGGGTGCTCTGTACCCACTGGCAGCCAAGCTCCCCTCACCCCCCGCCCCACCTCCTCCCCCTCCCCTGAGCGCACTGCAGCCCCGCTCCTCCGCCTACCTCCCAGCGCTTCCCACCCAGCTGCTGCCAAACAACTGTTTGGCAGCGTTAGCATGCTCCGGGGGGGAGGGGCAGGGGGAGGAGCGGTAATGTGGCGCGCTCAGGGGAGAAGGTGGGGAAGAGGCAGGGCTGGGGCGGGGATTTGGGGACAGAATTGGAATGGGGCAGGGAGGGGGCGGAGTTGGGGCAGGGTCTTTGGGGAAGGAGTTGGAATGGGGGCAGGGCAGGAGTGGAAAGGGGCAGGGCAGGGGTGGGGTCTCATGGAAGGGGTGGAGTGGGGGTGGGGCCAGGGGCAGAGGGGGAGTCAAGCACCCACAGGGAAGAGGGGAAGTCAGCGCCTATGACTAGTGCTACTACAGCTACACTGCTATTTATTTATACTTGCGCTAACTCAATGAGAGCAAGGGTGAGATGTGTGTTCACAAGCAGCGGAATCTCAGCACTAGCTCCTAGTGTAGACAAAACCTCATTTAGTCCATACTCAAAAAAACTTCCACTGAAGGACTGCTGGATATGGCTGTGCCACATGAGCCATCCTTACTCACTCTCCTCTGCAATTAGTCACACTGCAGGTAGGTATTACCCTGCATAATGGTGGCAGAATCTGCCTCTACGCTTGGGACCAAATTTTGTCTTGACAAGTCATTTCAGTACTGTCACATAGCGGGAACCTTGGGGCAGAATTTGGACCTTTGAACTGACCTTGCACAATTTTCAAATGTGAGTTGGAGAGGGTAGGGTTTTGTAAGCTTGTACGTACAGGTTTATTTACTCCAAATATGTCCCTCAGACACAGAATATGTTTGGCATGATGGAAATTCTCATGCTCCAAGTTGGTTTGAATGTCCAGGTCCCTTTTACCATTATATCAAGTTAGTAACAGTTCAACTCTTTCGCTCTTACTACTACTTTATACTGCACTCAGAATGAGTAATTATTTGTACTCCGGTAGTGTTCAAAAGCCCCAATCAAGACAGGGGCTACAGTGTGCTGGTTGCCACACAAATACAGAAGAGAGACAACTGCTTGTGTACTACACAAGTGGTCCCAATGGACACACTCATAGGACACAGGTGTAAAAGTGGCAGACCTGCATCTTTATTATTATAATTTCTCAGGCTCTCCTTTAAGGTTCAAATGCCATGGGCAATTTTAGTATTTATTGATGTTCTATCCGTTATTTCTTCTTTTGTATCCTGAAATGGATTCCCTTCATCCCAATGAGTGCTGTTCCAGCGTGCGTTATGTAACTCGCCACCCCAAACTGTGCAATAGCACAAATAGAGATTGTGAAAGCAGAAACATTGAAAGCATCAGCGTCAGCAATATTGGGATAAATATACTGTGCTACAGTAATGCTGATCTCATGGAAATTGGAGGTAGAAAATCTCTTATATTATCTAGTTTATCACGCCGCGAATGAAGGCCTGTCCCCACAGTATATTTTTAAGTGTCTCCTTCCCTTTGTGTACTATGAAGCCAAGCACTTTCTACTTATAAAGCACAGCTGCTGGTTTGCCATCAAGTAATCTGAATGAACATGGCTGGGTTGTTGTAACAATTTCACCCGGAATCATTTCCACTTGGGAACAAAGGAGCAGAATATATGCACAAACTCTAAGCACAAGTCTCAGAACACAGCCATTAAAGGCTGGCTTGCATGTAGGGCCTGATTTTCAGAGGTGCCAACCATCCACAACTATTAGGACCTGCAGGTGCTCAACAGCCTGGAAATCAGACCCTTAGTTTATAAGACCTGATTCTGTGAGGAATTAAATGTCTTGAACTTCCACTGAAATCAACGTGAAGTCAATGGGAGCAGAGGGTGCTAAACTACAGGCAGGAGCTGCTCAGCACCTAACAGAATAGACCCCTAGGAAAGCAATTTAGTCAGAGTGAGACTGCTTCACCTTTCCAATTATTTTACTACCGGATTTATTTCAAATTATAAATCGAATTCTTTATTTTGCACTTCAGAGGAAGTCTCAGAATGGTAAGTGAAAGGCATCCTAAGCCCTAAATTCTTTAGCGCTCTCAACAGCTCAACTTGGGCCCTTTGGTGGTGGAATTGCTCCAGTTCTGCTGTGCAAGACAAGGCAGGTGCTAGGAAAGCTATTACAAGGAGCGCACACCCTCTGCTCTGCATACCCTCCCAGAGCACTGCTGCACAGGGGAATTTGGGGGTCTAGGCTGGGGGATAGCTACCGAAAAAGGATCTGCTGCAACCTGTATTCTTCTCCTAACTCACAGCAGCTATCCAGTTATTAGGTTGGGTTAGCAGCCACAGAGTAGTACAGATCCTCCTCCACAGCCTCCTACTCACCTTCTCCTGCAAAGTTCTCCGGCACCCAGCCCTGTTACTCAGGGGGGGATTTTAGCATTAAGGTTTTAGTTGCCTGCATATTAGAGTCCAGACAGTGGCTGACCCTTGCACACATCTGTGAGGAAGCAGGTGCAAGGATCATCCCACCCTGCACAGCTGGCAAGACAGCTCCCTCTATGCACCCCACAGGGGACAGAGCGCAGTGAGGAAAGGAGGCTGGGCCTACAAGGACAGTGCAGTCTGCATACTCCTCATGTGCACCAGGGTGCTCTGGGAATGACAGTCTCCCCCTGAAGCTCTCCTCTGACATGGGGTAGCTCTGCATGACCCCAATGCAGGGCTGCGCCTTAAAAAACACAATCCAGTCCTTAACTGGTATACTTGATGGTATTTAATATTCTTCAGAATGGTGAAAACTCCCATCTGAGCTCTAGTACAGTGACTTACAGATGAAATCTATTCAGCCTCCAGCATTAAGGCCTAGCCATCAGAAGAGTCGAGCAACTGCAAAATCCTGCAGTCGTCAGTAAGCGATGCAGGTGCTCAGCATCTCTGAGGATTAATCCCTGGGTTTTGACACTAGGATCCTCCAAGAGAAGCTGAAGAAATGTCCATTCAAAGTCATCCACTATTACACCAACTACCCAGGTGTAGTAGGTGTCACTTCAGGGTGACAATGCTATATGAGCCACACCTGAACTCCTGGAACAACTTCCTAGCTCACAGAGGAATGACTCAGGCGTTTGTTTCTCTGCAATGGGAAATCGCAATAGTTGTTAGGTTGAACACCTGATATTTTAACCACAGCACTCATGCTGGATTGCTAGGCTCCTGCTTAAGTCACTCAGCCTCATACTCTGCAATATGGAAACTTAATGAAGGTTTATTCCAATGAAAAATAAAATCAAGATAACGGGGCTTGGTCAAATGTTCTGTACTAATCATTCCAAATCACACTGACTCATAAATAAGTAGTAAGGAAGTGCCCCCCTATTACCAGACTGTGATTCTGTTATTTTATTGGTTGCAAAATATTTGATACGTTTGGGCTACAGAGAACAGTAACCCGGCTCTCTTGTTCTGATTAGACAGATTCACTAGGCTACTGTCCAGAATATCCCCACTGCATTAACGTTCCTTGGTTGTGGGCGAATATCTGTAAAAAGTGAAAGAAATTCTTCTCACAGGTCAGAATTTCCCCAACAGGCATGTAACACCTCTTACATGTATACAAGAGCATAGTAATGGCCAGCCTGGATGAGATTAGTGTTCCTTCTGGTGCAGTATCCTGTCTCAGACAATGACAAGTACCAGACAGCCCCATATTGGACAATTATAAAATAACCTGCCTATAATGGAAGTTTCTTTCTAACCCCTAGCTTATGCTCTGACACATGAAGATTTATATCCAATGATAAAGGATACACTTTCTAAAATAACTGTGGATGTTCTCATTGATATGGCTAACTGTTTTTAAGCCTAATAAACTCTTGGACAAAATGTGTGTAAAAAAGAATGTTCTTTCATTGATTGTTCCCTGGTTCTTATATAGTAAAGAGGAGTGACTGATTAGTTTCTCTACACCATTCCTTACTCTGTATACTTCTATCACCATCCTTTTTATGGGACTCCTCTCTAGACAACACTGTCCAATATTTTCAAATCTATTCTCTCTCCAATGTCTTTTCCTGCCTCAAATCACTCTCATCACCCATCTCTGAATGCCCTCTATTTCTGCTCATTCAGAACCAAAGGCGCCTCTGAACTGCTGTAGTCTTACATGCTATGGGCCCAGTCCTGTTACATGCTGAGCTTCCACAGCTCTCATTCAAGACAGTGGGAGTTTTTAAAAGAGTGTATTTGGAGACCTAGATTTTGTGACTTTCATATTTATTTTGTAATTAATGTCAGGCACTCCAGAGCTAAGGCAATAGTGATCATTTATAAGTTGATGAATAAATGGGAAGAAAAATGTTGAAATAGCTTATGAAAAACTGTTCTGGTAAAATTTCCACCCTAAATCAAAGCATAAAGTACCAGAAAACTCCTGATGCACTTGTCCTGTCTGCAAAGTTTGACCAGGAATCTCACAGGTACTGTAATAAACAATATCTAAAGAATTTCACAAAGACACAGTGTCCTCCAGTACTAAGGTTAACGTTAGTATCTTGGTTGAATAATATTTTACAAATCTTTCAGATAAACCAGACAATTCCCAATTTACTGCAAGCTCATTCACCAATGAAGGACTGCCCCCACAATGTATTTTGAAGTGTTGCCTTCCCTTCAGGCACATTCTCAGCCTGGGTTTGGCTGTCATCTCTTTACCTCTCTTGCCCCCGGGTCCTCTCAAGACCTGCCACGCCTGGGCAAGCTCACTTTGTTCCCTGGGGTAGTTGGGCTCTTTCCCAGGGCCCTTTCGGAGTCTATTGCCAGTCCACCGCACTGCTCTACAGGTCCAGCAACAGGGCACTGATGGAGAGCAGACGTCCAGAAACCCTATCAGGGCTGCAGTCTCTGTCTGCCCTAAACAAAAGGTGGTGGAGGAAAGGGAAGGCTAATCATTGCCTTGAGCTTGGGTCCCCTGGCTATCAGGCTTCCCTAGTAACTTCTCTACTTGGGACAAAACTTCCCCACCTTGCTCCATGGCCAGCTTCACCTTTTTAAGCTCCCCTTTTCCAGGCAATGCATGCTCTGCAGGTGCACCTAATTGGCACTGCCTGAGTGCAGGGACGTTCGTTAGGCTTGCTATCAGTGGGATGGGGGCATGGCCCATCACAATACACAGCAGACCTTCTACTTACAAAACACAGCTGCTGCTCTGCCAGCACTTGTTCTGGATGTTCTATTTGCAGAACATGACTGGGTTGTTGTAACAATTCTACCAAGGATCCTTTCCACTGGGGTTAAAAAGGGAGCAGGATGAAGTTGGAAGATGCAATTTTGAGGGATTTAAGAAGCCTAAATCCTCCCATGTGGACTCTTGCCAAAGGAAGACAGCTTGTCAGGGACCATTCAAGATGGAAGGCCATTCTACACACCACCATGGCTACAACATAGCCATGTGAATCTGCTGCTTCTGCTACACTCCAAAGCTATTCCTATTTATGTCAGTAGTAACCTACATGCACTGGACCAGATTCTGCTCCCACTGAAATCAGTGGCAAAATTCCCCATTTACTTCAATGGGAGCAGGATCTGGCTATCTACATTTTCCCCGGATCCACGATTTAGATGGTAGCTTACAAAAAGATTTTAGCTTTAACTAGGAAAAAACACTTTAGTGAAATCCATATACTTTGTAGGGATCCACAAAAAAGAGTCACTTTCTGGAAGGTTGCAGAATACTGGCAGATCAACTACAGTATTAAGGATTTCAGCTGATCAGATTCAACTCTGATGAATCTTTCCAAAGTTTGGGACACTGCAGTAGAATTTGGCAGTAGACATGTAGCAGGAAGAAAAAAAAAATCTCCCTGCTGATAAAACTAGAGAAAGATCACATTTTCACGGTTTCACAAAAATGTAAACCATTTTCCATTCTTGCCTTAGCTATTTTGCAAAACGGAAGACAAGTTTATACATGATACAGTCTCATTTGACCACAAAAATCTGTTTTGGCTACAAAGGAAGCATATTTTCATTCAGAGTAAATTCATGATTTTGCCTTAAATATTTGGCCATTTTGGTTATGAAAAAATGCTTGCTGCTAGAATTGGCTGGACCAAAATTTACAGATATTTACAACAGAATGAGTTATTAACTCAACTATATAACTGACATGCAGCAGTCATCTTCAGAAAGTTAACGAGGCCTCAATTCAGGAAAGCATTTAAGCACCCGCTTAACTTTAAGCACATGCATAAGTGCCATTGACTTCAATGGGGCTCAAATACACACAAGTATTTTGTTGAAACAAGGTTCACAGCAGGAAGGATGGTCTTGTGATTAAATCACTGGACAGACTCAGGACAACTAGGTTTGGTTGCCTGCTCTGCCACAGATTCTCTGTATCTCTCTGGGTATGTCTACACAGACAAACAAACATGGCAGCGAGTCTCAGAGCCTGAGTCAACTGAATCCGGCATGTGGGGCTTGTGCTATGGGGCTAACAGCAGCCATGGAGACGCTTGGGTTGGACCTGGGCTTTCAGACCCTTGCCAGGTTTCAGAGCCTGGGCTCCTGCTCAAGCTGGAATGTCTACAAGGCTATTTTTTAGCACGAGTTCAAGTCTGTTAACCTGGGCTCTGAGACTTGCTGCCACAGGGTATTTTTTTTTGCTGTGTAGACAAACCCTCTGTCTCCCAATGGCTCAGTTCCTTATCAGTAACGTGGGAACAACATATTTTCCTCTTCCCTTATCCTTATCGTTGGACTGTCTTGTCTATAAGATTTCTCGGCAGGGACTATCTCTTAATACATGTTCATACAGCACCTCGCACAGCGGGCCCCAATATCACATGGTTTCTCTGGGTGCTACTAGAACACACAACATTTACCAACAGATCTTGCAAACAGTTGCCACATCACATCTGACAGTTTTTTCCTATTCTAAATCCAGACGATGACTATGGAACCAAATTTACCAATGAGTATTAACTGTTGACAATTGTTGATATATTAACCACTGTATACAAGTAAGCAAACAATTTTATTTGGTTGCTTATTATCACTACCCTAATTCCTCACCATAAATATATTGAAGCAATGGCTCCTTCGATCTATTTTAAAAACTAAGAAAGCATATTCTCCATTGTTTAATAACTTCTTGTCTTTGTGCAGCAAAATTGGTTGCAGACTTTAAGTGAAAGCTTTTTCTTTTTGGTGATAATTAAAAACAAACCCCAGCCATTTGTCAGCTGTCACCCCAAGTAGGACAATCTAAATACCAAATGTTTGCACTCCCAATCACAACTTTGTTCCTGTAGCCAAGGCGCTCTGTAAAAACCCAAACATGTTTTTCTTTTGTCTAGAATTTGTTCTGGGCCCACAGCCCTAACCCACTAATAAATTATTACAAAACATGAGTGCGCCAGCATTTCCCTTGTGTCATACCATACGACAAACACAGAAATAAATACATTTGTCAAAGTAACAGTAAACCACTTCCACATTCTTCAGAGCTACTAGAGAATCAAAGTGAGAAACAGATGCCTTTGTATTTTTGCTCTGCCACTGATGTTCTCTGTGCATTTTGATCTGGGGGCTGTGGGGCTACACCTTCCATAAAGCAATTTGTGTGTGCTCCTCCCATTCGTTACTTTCTGTGACCAGGAACATGAATTCATTATAAAAATTTCTTGACCAATAATCTATGGCAGGCTGGCTAAGCTTTATCTTGCTTCAAACAATTGTTTTAGCCATTCATTTATGCAATGATCATAGCTGTCTAATGCATCACCTTTTTATTTTGTGTCTTTACCCAATATTGCCTTTGACTTATCCTTGATTAAACCACGATATTTACACAGGGCCACCAACCAAACCCATTACTAGGGCCCTAACAAATTCAGAGTCCGTTTTGTTCAATTTCAGAGTCATAGGATTTTAAAAATTGTAAATTTCATATATTTAAATCTCAAATTTCACGGTGTTGTAATTGTAGGGGTCCTGACCCAAAAAGGAATGGGGAGGGTCACAATGTTATTGTGGAGGGGGGGAGGTTGCGGTACTGCTACCTCATTTCTTATATCACCTTCAGAGCTGGGTAGCTGGAGAAAGGCAGCTGCTGGCAGAGAGCCCAGCTCTGAAGGCACAGCTGCCTCCAGCAGAGTCACAGAAGTAAGGATGGCATGGAATGGTATTGCCACCCTTATTTCTGCGTTGCTGCTGGTGGGACGCTGCCTTCAGAAGTGGTCGTCCGGGCAACAGCCGCTGCTCTCCAGCTGCCCAGCTCTAAAGTCAGCACAGAAGTAAGGGTGGCAATACCGCGACCCCTCTACAATAACCTTGTGACCCCCCATGACCCCTTTTGGGTCAGGACCCCCAATTTGAGAAACACTGGTTTCCCTCATGAAATCTGTATAGTAGAGGGTAAAAGCACACAAAAGACCAGATTTCACACTCTGAGACGCATTTTTCATGGCCATGAATTTGGTAGGGCCCTAGTCATGACAAAGGTGAGATCTGGGATTTAATGTGAAGGGATTAGTTTCAATTTACATTTTCAGATAAATGCTTTAAATTTATGGTACTCATTTTTAAAAAGGATGAGGCAGAAGAGACAGTGCATCTGACTCAGCACTTACAGATGGGTGCATGGTTTTCACTACTATTAAAATGAACATTGGTGAACAATATCGTTTCCCAGGGGGACACTCCCACATCCACTCTTGTCATGCTTATGTGCACTTTTCTCCATTGTAAGGTAATTTGTGTAGATCCCTTACTGTTTTCTTACACATTCCTGGTCCTCTGTATGTGTTGCTTTATCATCCTCTCATTTAACAAGCCATGTGTAAAGTCTAGGCACTGAGTGAAACCTTACAGGTTAGCAGTGCCACTAACGTATAGTTGAGGGACAAAAACATTCTGATTTGTTTAAACAGTAGCAAGACAGTTCTGTCCTATGGCTTTTATAAATAATTTTAAAAAAAAGCTTTTACAGCATACACGAGGTTCTTCTATAGAGCTCGGTGTTAAGATAACATTTAGTGATTAGTAGGACTGTCAATTTATCACAGTTAACTCACGCGATTAACTAAAAAAAATTAATCACGATAAAAATTAATCGTGATTAATCGCAGTTTTAATCACACTGTTAAACAACAGAACACCAACTGAAATTTATTAAATATTTTGGATGTTTTTCTACATTTTCACATACACTGTATTCTGTGTTGTAATTGAAATCAAAGTGTATATTATTTTTATTACAAATATTTGCACTGTAAAAATGATAACAAAAGAAATAGTATTTTTCAATTCAGCTCATACCAGTACTGTAGTGCAATCTCTGTCGTGAAAGTGCAATTTACAAATGCAGATTTTTGTTGTTGTTACACAACTGCACTCAAAAACAAGACAAACTTCAGAGCCTACAAGTCCACTCAGTCCTACTTCTTGTTCAGTCAATCGCTAAGACAAACAAGTTTGTTTACAATTATAGGAGATAATGCTGTTCTCTTCTTATTTACAAGGTGACCAGAAAGTGAGAACAGGTATTTGCATGGCACTTTTGTAGCTGGCATTGCAAGGTATTCATGTGCCAGATATGCTAAACATTCGTATGCCCCTTCATGCTTCGGCCACCATTCCAGAGGACATGCTTCCATGCTGATGACGCTCGTTAAAGAAAATAATGCATTAATTACATTTGTGTCTGAACTCCTTGGGGGAGAATTGTATGCACCCTGCTCTGTTTTACCCGCATTCTGCCATATATTTCATGTTACAGCAGTCTCGGATGATGACCCAGCACGTTATTCATTTTAAGAACACTTTCACTGCAGATTTCACAAAACACAAAGAAGGTGAGAATTCCAAAGATAGCTACAGCACTCGACCCAAGGTTTAAGCATCTGAAGTGCCTTCCAAAATCTGAGAGGGACAAGGTGTGGAGCTTGCTTTCAGAAATCTTAAAAGAGCAACACTCCGATGCAGAAACTACAGAACCCAAACCACCAAAAAAGAAAACCAACCTTCTGCTGATGGCATCTGACTCATAATGAAAATGAACATGCGCTGGTCTGCACTGCTTTGGATTGTTATCAAGCAGAACCCATAATCAACATGGACACATGTCCCCTGGAATGGTGGTTGAAGCATGAAGGGACATATGAATCTTTTGCGCACCTGACACGTAAATATCTTGCAACACTGGCTACCACAGAGCCATTAAAATGCCTGTTCTCACTTTCAGTTGAGATTGTAAACAAGAAGTGGGCAGCATTATTTCCTGCAAATGTTAAGTGAGCACTGTACACTTTGTATTGTGTTGTAATTGAAATCAATATATTTGAAAATGTAGAAAACACCCAAAAATATTTAAATAAATGGTATTCTATTATTGTTTAACAGTGCGATTAATCACAATTACTTTTTTTTTAATCATGATTAATTTTTTTTAATTGCTTGACAGCCCTAGTGATTAGGTTTCCCTATCTTTCAATACTGGCAAAGGAAGGTTCTTTCATGCAGGAATGAAACAGCTTGTCATCTTGAAAGAAAGAGATACCAATAAAAGCATTCCTTTTTACTTTGTATGCAAAGGGATGAGCTTGTGTTTTCCTTCTCCACTGGGAAAAGGAAATCACAATGCAATGTGTGCAGTGGGTGTATATTACAGTAAGCAACTTACGTTATTTGGTGACATAAGTTCAAAAACCCAACACACTTCTCCTGTAGAAAAATAAATGTCTCTTCAGAAATTTGGAATAGTTCCCTACTGTTAAGAACTCTCATGCCGTTTGCATGAGCCAGCTTCTGGCATAAGGTACATATGTAGCAACACTCTGTATTTGCATTACAGTAAAGATCAGAGAGTTGCAATGAGCCTTTGTTCATCTTTTTTAACTGGATCTAAAGGCAAAATGAACATTAAAACAAAGCCGCGTTCTTAGTATCCTTTTCTATCTTGTAAAGGAGAGTAATGACCTTCATGGAGGTTGCTGGCAGTTTCTCTGCAGGGAAAAAGTGGACTGTTACCATAGGCAAGACTGTCTGATCTGATCACCCTATTTAATAGAGAACACATTACTCACCCTCAAAAACCAAAACCAATAATTGTCCCTGTTTTTATCCCTCACCTGTAATTCTTTTTTCCTTCCTCAGACTCCTGTTTCAAGCCCTGATCCGGACATGAAATGGGCACTGCCAGACCCCTTCCTTCTCCATGGACCGCCACTGAAGTCAAAAGGGTTCCGAGAAGGCAGAAGGGTCTGCCCACATGCATCTCATTGCAGGATCGAGATCGTGCTAGGGTCACACCATTCCCTCTTCTCCTAATCTCCTGTCTATATTCAGCTATCAGTGGTGTGTGGTATCTCACATTTTTCTTCATGACTGAAATGCGAAATGTTACAAGTCTCTATGCTTTAAAACAATGCGCGATCAGGGGCTTGAAACAATAAACAACCCCACAAATGCATGAGATTTCATGGCATGAGTCAGTAGATATGTGTGTGTGTGTTTGGGGGTAGGGGGAGAATAAGAGGAATTGCTGAAATAAGAATTTACAACTGCAGCCTTTCACAAACTGAGTAAGCGAAAGATTCACAAGCCCTTCTGAAAATTCTGGTCAATAGTATTAATCATATGTGGCTAGATTGTGGACAGCCCTTAGACAGACGAGTTGTGGGTAGGGGGAGAGGGAGGAAGGAACTTCCCATATTCCTTCCTATATAGCCCGTGTAAGGCCTTGGCCAAAACTGCAACCCCTGCCCTCCAGGGACTTCTAACAAGATGTTCCCCACACCCTGCAAGCAGCTCACTGAAAGGGGGTGAGTATGCATGAAGAATAGGCAGGAAGCAGGCCTGGCTGGCCAAGAAGTGGGCGGTGAGGGGCATCCCAGAATGTGGCCTAGCAGGTTGCAAGGGGGGGAGGGAAGAGTGTGGAATGGGGGAACTCTAGAAACCTTTCTGTTTCTCCAAGACCAGACTGTGAACTAGATTTTTACTATGGGCAGCAGGTAAATGCTACAATCTACACCACAGTCAATGTAACTGAAATGTACCACCAGAAAAATAACCCTAATGCAATCAAAAGTTTCAGCTGAAAAATGGTTCTAACAAATGCTGTACTCACAAAGAACTGTACTTATTAATAACCTATCCTGCATTTTGTATAGATGTCTGGAAATGGATCAATTAACAGAAAGATAATAAAGCTAACAAAATTCTAGATCTGTTGTAGGATTCCTTGTGACAAGCAATCTATGGCAACTATGCAAGGGCAACATTTAGCCCTGGTGTAATATCATCACCTGTACTTGAGTTACATGAAGTATGAATTTGGCCCCATGACTTTAATTACCTTGACATACTTGCAACCCCCCTGGTAATCTTTACTCCTTGGTGCCAACGGAACTATTTGTGAGAGTTGAGGTTACTCACAGAAGGGTTTGCAGGATTGGCCCTAAGGGCATCTTGCTCATTTCTTGTAGCAAAGGCAGAGACTGGCCACCAGATGGGTTTCTGAATAATTGTTATTGCTCTCAAGCAATTTTATTAAACACAGTTATGTGCTTCTCATTAAATACATTATAACTGATCATATAAAGTCTTTACCACTTTACTATAAATAGGAGTAGTAATAATTTAGGTTTTGTGGAGCATTGTTATAGGAATATTTTAATTAAGCAAGCAAAAGCTTTAAGCTTTCATATTTCTAGTACTCCATATGAGCAAATAAATATTAATGAATATTTTTAAAATGCAGCATTCAAGTTCATAGTGCAACACTTCAATCTGGAGACAGGATGGCAAGAATCCCATTTTCCTTGCACATCTCCCAGGATTGAAAGTCCAAAGGAATTCTGAAACCTACTCTGGTATCTGCTGTATTAACAGAACTAAAATTTATATGTAACATTCTTTAAAAATATATATAGCAAATCACCTTATTTTGAAGAGATGGGTAAAGTTTGGAGGATGAGAGGGAACAATCTTGTTTGAGATTTTCTGTGACTTCTCTATTGTATTTGCAAACTCTAGGGCTCCTCTGGCCAAGACCACGAAATGTCCAGAAACGAGTGTGGGTCACAAGACACAATTTGTAAGGTATTCTGCCCTCTCACAACTTTAAGCTCTACAAAGAGCCAAACAGCCCTTCCAGTCATCGTCACGGTTCCTCTCACATCCCACGGCACAGTGGGGAGGGTCCTGAAACGGGAAAGGAAGCCAGGCTGGGCTGGGTGATGGCAGGTGGCTGTGATGGAAAGATGCTCTGTCAGGAGAAAGTCAGGTTTATAGGCATATGATGGGGGAGGGAGTGGGAAAATGGGAGGGACTCTTAGAGGATAGGAACAGAGCCATATTTCTACCAGGTGACAGGAGGGCTGGAAACAGAGGTGTTTACAGGTGATGGAACAGATCAGTAGCACTGTGCAGCTGCACATCAGGAGTATGAGCAAAGATGAGGTGCTGAGTTTCAGGGACTCAGGAGCCAAGTCAGACTTCGGGCTAGTGAGGTTGGTGGGAAGAGATGGGAAGGATCTATAGTTAGGATGGAAAAACCCAGGGTGCAGCAATCTGCGCTGGCTTTATGGGGTAGGAGCGGGTGAGAACTCAAGCAGGAAAAACTTTGGGAATCACATTCTTGATGATTTTCCACCTGCAGGTCGGTATAACTTGTGCTCAAATTTTGCTGTTGCACCTGAATATCGCACTGTTTGGGAGATCTAGAGGTGTCATCTCACCAATCCCCAATAGCCCCACCCAGTGTTTTCAGTCCACATTCAGTGAGGCAGAAAATACTGGACTGAATGTTGTCTAGCTTTTTCCCATTGGCAGTGCCACAGGGCCAGCTCACAACACAAGGAACCTTCCCTTCGCATGCTTACCGAGGACTTGAACCCTTCAGCAAATTGGGGGTTGCCTTTAACCTTAAAAGTTGCCAATTTCAAGCAAAAGTCTTAGCTCTATTACCAACATCTTT
Source organism: Terrapene triunguis (assembly GCF_002925995.2). Lineage (NCBI taxonomy): Eukaryota > Metazoa > Chordata > Testudines > Emydidae > Terrapene > Terrapene triunguis. Next base: position 3,350,767 of record NW_020664435.1, on the reverse strand, counting down.
GGCGGTTAAATCACCAATGCAATGATTTTCTAAATTTCCCTACAAGCAATTCTGTCTAGCTTTGGTGCACATGCTGAAGTGCTTTGCTAGATCAGGACCTTTGTGATTTTACTTGTCAGCAGTGGGATACCAAAGAGAGAAAAGGTAAAATAGTTTCAATCTCTTGCTTTTGGTGAGTTTCTGCACTGAAGTTGTATTTTTACTGAATACCGTGATAAAAGCAAGCCTTAATAGAAACACCATGCATTATTCTGGCTGAGTAACCTACCTTATTAGCCAGCTTTCAAATTCCAGAAAACCTACCTATGTTAATTAAAAAAACCCTGTGTGAGCAGGACTGCCTGAACAATCTGATGATTTTTTTAAGTAGTTATGACCTAGTTTAGAGACGTTGCCTTTGATAGTCTCCTAAACTTCCCTTCCTTTATTGAAGAGCTCTGTACAATTTAATAGAGAACAATAATCTTTCTGTAAAGTTCTTGAACCAATCTATTTATCAGTGACTTAGGGTGAGATTTTCACAGTGAATCTGCATTGGCCTAACTATGCTCCCATTGAAGCAATGGTAGTTTCATCTCTGACTTGTGGGAACAGAGCAACACGGAGCACGTTTGAAAATCCCACAATTCTTTATTAAATTGTGTAGAATGGCTTAAATATTCTGCTGAAAGGATAGAATTCTCTAGTGATTTCTATATGTTTTAGAAGAATTCCTATTGGTTATAACCATCTTAAATATTATAGGAAAGGCCCTACCAAATTCACAGCCATTAAAAATGCATCATGGACCATGAAATCTGGTCTCCGGCCATGAAATCTGGTCTTTTGTGTGCTTTTACCCTATTCTATGCAGATTTCATGGCGAAGACCAGCATTTCTCAAATTGGGGGTCCTGACCCAAAAGGGAGTTGCAGGCGGGGGGGTGGGGGATCATAGTATTGCCACCCTTACTTCTGCGTTGCTGCCTTCAGAGCTGGGCGGCCAGAGAGCGGTGGCTGCTGACCAAGAGCCCAGCTCTGAAGGCAGCAGTGTAGAAGTAAGGGTGGCAATGCCATACTTTGCCATCCTTACTTCCGCGCTGCTGCTGGTGGCGGCTCTGCCTTTGCCTTCAGAGCTGGGCTTCTGGCCAGCAGCTGCCACTCTCTCGCTCAGGGCTGTGAAAAAATTGACCTGAGAGCAAAAAGGTCAATATTTATTCAAACAACAATGAATCTTGATATCGGACTCTAACAGATGTTAATCCGTGTATTATAAAATCCATCCTAATTACACTAATTACATTCAGTGTACTCATAAGTTCTGTGCCAATATTTATTACTATTGCATAGGCTTCTGATAATTAATCTAAATGCTAGGAGATGAAGATACTTATTTTTGCTACTATAATTTTATATTTGTACATTTTATTGGGTCCTCTGATTTGCGTTCCCCCTTTGTACTACTGCAGATGACCCTTCCATTCAAACCCCAGTAGGGTGATCAGATAGAAAGTGTGAAAAATCAGGACGGGGGTGGGGGATAATAGATGCCAATATAAGAAAAAGCCCCGAATATCAGGACTGTTCCTATAAAATCGGGACATCTGGTCACCCTAAACCCCAGCAGCAGCATAGCCATGCATTTACACCATTGTCAAGCTCTCTCTAATAAGACTTAAATCTTAAAACTCTTGGAACCAGATTATGCTACTTTTTATGCACTATGGAGGGGTTGGGGGTGGACATATGGATAGGAAGCTGCTTCCCAAAAAAAGGCAGCAAGTCCCTAGCACAGGTGAAAATTGAGTACTTGGTCCACGTTATAGTGCTTTTCATTTGTAGTTCCCAAAAGACGTTACAAATGTGCTTTTTAATCCCCATTTTATGCAGATGGGGAAACTAAGGCACATAGAGGTTAAGTTGCCCACAGTCAAATACAATTCAGCGTCAGAGCTGGGAACAAAACCTAGGGCACCCAGTTGCCAAGCCAATGCCTTATCTGTTGGGCCACACTGACTCGTAGCAGCATTTTCCCATTAATATGTATGCTGCACTATACCTTCAAGACTCTTCAAACAGGCTGAGCAAAGACTCCAGGTGGGAGAAGTCAGCTTCACAGAGCCAGACTCTATGTGCTTCCCCCACAACTGAAAGCAAGATATGGAAATTCCACAAGTCAGTGCAGCTATTGCCCATATTAGCCTGCTGCTCGCAGACTGTGGAACACACTACATGGGCCAAAGTCACTAATCCATCGAATCAATGCCAGCAGGTATGGGGGGCAAACAGATTGGGGGAACTTGGTGCATCATGGAAGCACAGCCAATGTGTGCAATGAACTGATGTTTCTAATACTTTTCCTGTAGTATTTTAGCCAGCAAGTTATTTCCTGGTCTTTTTCATTGCAGTTTTTGGAACGAATGCTTTGGAACATTTTATGTAACATGCACTCTGCCTTTGACTGTGGCAGGAGAGCACGTAGCCCCGTACATATCACCACACAACTGCGCCTTTCAAACTCAAGAGGCCTAAATGCAAAACAAGTGCAGAGCACAAGGGAAAAAAACCAAAGGCACACAAGAAGTTTCAGATGAGCTGCTCTGTAACTCAGGTGTTCTAGAAGTCTCACATGTCAGAGGTCACTAACTTAAAATAATCAAAGTGAATCAACAGCAGGTTTACAGGTCAACTTGAGTCTGAGGGCCATCTCTTAGCAGGAAGAACAGCTCAGGGGAACATGTAAGCAGCCCATGCCCACTTCCCTTTCCATTTCCACAGCCAGATTTACAAAATTTGGGGCATACAAATGATCCATTACAGTTGCCAAGCTGGCCACCTGCAAGTGCCTGCTGTATGTATGCACACAGACTATTTGAATGTATATACTCTGTACGTGCAAATGTAAGCATGCAATAGTGCAGACCTAACTTTGTAAATCTGACCCATGATGGACTCCCAATTAGAAAACCCAATTACTACATGGCATAACCTCTCCATACCCAAAGTACTATGGGGCAATTACATAGACACTCTGCATGTAGAGTGGCTACAGAATAAGGCTCTCCTATTAACAGTCTAGAAACTCCAAACTGTTATTTTAACCCCAGATGATTTTCATTATAACCAGATTAAATTAAAAAAAACTAGTGTATTAATCATATCATGCTCAGCAGCCTGGAATCTTGCTTGACACTATTTCCTATACATAGATCTCCACTTTAAAGTATTTTGTATACACATCCCAATTTCCTTTTATTTATTTTTAAATTCTACAGTCATCTGTGAGTGGATACTTATCAGTTACCTCTATCACACTGCACAGCCAATTCACCTATGTCACTGATCTCCCTGTACAAATCTTGCCTTAATTGCTGGCCTTTCCAGGGATTATGACTATAATTCAGTTTATTTTGAAGATGTAAATGCCATCCATTCAGTAAATTTCTGGACTAGATCCTCAGCTGTACCAGAACGCAACCTAATTTAGAGCAGCCTCAGAACTGCTCAAAGTTACATAAAATGATCCAACACACCTGTCCCAAGAACTGCCATGAAAATGGCTGGAAAATAATTCTGCTAAAATAGCACAGAAAAGTCACAGTTCAATGGCACACACTAACATGCTCTCAGGGATCATTTCAGCCACTGCCACACCCACTCTCATATCCAGCACATCAAAGTTATGTAGAGCTGTTTACACCAACTCTTAACCACTCCAAGGGGAATTCCCAGCTGCCCATTTAGCGGAATTTTATGGTTCCTCTCGAGAGGCACAACAGGGCCGTAGCAGAGGCCATAAGGTAGCCCTCTTGATCTTACAGTACAGAATGTTGTGTGTTTTCCTGTAATCACACATGCACAGTATTCATTGATGTTTTCTAGATATTTTCAATTGTTGACAGTATTTATTAGTCTTTCCCCCTCATCCCACAGAACTCCTTCCACAAGCTCTAAACCTGAAAGTTATTTTCCAGCTTTTACCAAAAGGAAAATCTTTGGCTGATTCTCTGTGATAAACACATTTTTCAGTTATATAATCTAAAATTCATCTCACATTTTTTCGCTTAGAAACTAGTAATGCTCTCAAGATGAGAGTTATTATAGGGATAGTTTTTATAATTTTGGATCTGGCAGTATAAAATGTTTCTCATCAGTTCAATTTGAGTCTTACCAAAATCCACCCCCAAACTTTCTGAACAGAAAGTCACATTTCCTCTTATTACCTAGCACTACATATTTTAATCACGATAGTAGATTTCTATGGTCAGAGACTGGGTTTCAGGCTTTTGCAATTAAATAGGAACTGGCATATTTGAATTCCTTGATTGTGGCAAAGATACTAATCTGATGCCAGTTTAATTCATGAGACATTTCATGGATATCTGGTAATGACAGTGGCAGAAGCATTTTCTTGGTTTTATCAAATAACTTGATAATTGCAGTAACAATAACGTAATGATGTACCAATTCCACAGCATCTTTCAAACATCTTGCTTCTTCTTTACTCTCTAAGATGACTCTGGAAAAAAGATTAATCATTCTGGGATGGAAAAAAAAAGTTTAAAAGCTTGGCAGGGAAAATATCATCATGTATTTTCATTTTCTGCTGTGACGGTGGTGGCTTAGGGAAGCAGAGGAGACTAACACAACTTGGATTGCTTTTGATCTCCATCTAGTGAGTGAATTAAGGAATTGCATGAATGTAGGGAGTGACTTCCTGATTTGGAATTAAGCAACAGTACAATTAGCTGTTCTTTATATCGTTTTAAATTAACCCTCAACAAAAGACCGAGTAAGCTTGAAAGAGCAGGAATTTCCAAATGGCCACGGTTGTCTGATGAAAGCCAGATGTTCTGCAATGAGCTTATTTTCTGGGTATCTCTTTGCTACATTCATTGCTCATTATACGTTTGCTCAAAATTCTATTGGAAATATATATTATTTGAGATATTTTTCACTTACAAAATCCATTCTTTTGGGTGTTTTTACTATAAAAAATGTGTGTCCTTTTTGTGCTTCACATCATCTATAATGCTCATCTGTGCATCGGAGACACTATCTCACAGCTGATGGGTCAGTAACACAACAAACCTAATAAAGGAACTCTGAGCAATTTCACTGGGACAGTCCCTAGCAGCTTTAGGCTTAGCAGTGATGTACGTGAGTCAGGCAAGCTTGGCTAACCCTGGACTGTGTTGGCTAAGGAGGTCTAGGTTCTGGCCAGTGGCCACTCCCTTCAGAAAACATGTTACCAGGGACTCCTTAAATCAAAGCACTGAGACTCAATGGCAAAATCATTACCTAAGAGCTCCTTTGATCATGCCGGCTCTGAATGAGGGTTCACACAGCATGCACTAAACTCTCAAGTCCTGTCTCGGGATGTACTGGGCTCAACATGAAAATTGGGGTATATTCTTTCAAGGCACAGCTTCTTCTGATGGTGCTTTGTACAGAGAAATGGAACAAAGTTTACCTACAGTATTATGGTGCTAGATACCAATGTTAAATAGCAATTTAATAGTCCAAAACTTTGGTAGAAATCGAGAAGGGATATCCCAAGAAGTTGCAGAAAAGGCCTCAGTCCTGCAGTGAGCCAAGAATGGCTCAAAGACGGACACGGATATCTTTCCATATAAAAAAGAAGCTTCCAGAGCTGCTGATCCACAGATACCCTACGTCAGGGAGTACTCATCTCCCTTCTCCCTATTAGATGCCATATCATGTCAGTTTCCCATGGCCACAAAGGGAATAATTACAGAACATCTATAGAGCTCCGGGCGGATACAAAAATTTGGATTCACATCTGTGATAATTAACTTGTATCCGACCCATGATCTGCACTCCACCTTTTATATATATCCACATCTGCATCCGCACCAGCACCCTACCTCACTAATAGAACCCTGCATGGATACCAAAATTTGGATCCGCATCCAATCTGCAATCCGCAAAGATGTTAAACAACACAACCGCAATCACGTCTGCAGATGCAGATATCCGCGGATATAAAGCAGATATTCGCGGATTTTCAGGACGCTAAACATCTACCCAGGCTGAAAGCCATACATAGCAATTGGGCATAAGGGACCTCTCCATGTATCCTTTTAAGTCTTCACAAAGGCTGAGTAGTTTCTTCCTTGTATGACTGACAGTTCAAATATCTTCAGTTAAAAGTGTATACTAAGTTTCTCAAACATTTGTGGATTCAGTTCTCTCAGTGGATATACATGCTAAGTGAATATAGGATTGTATATCTTTACAAACATGCTTTCACATTTATGTGAAGACCAACCACTCAGTGATGACTATATTCAAAGTAAATATATACTTTCTATTCTAAATCTTTTAAGTAATACGCTACACAAAATTACATATTATAAAAAAGGACAGCAGCAATTGCTCCTTGGAAGGTCGGAGAAAATTCACACATACTGTAGGATCTTCCATAACAGCAGCTTGTCTCCTCAGAAAACACAGCACACTGTGGACACATCGGTGAAAATTATATTCATATAAAAACTGAAAATATATATTTTTTTCTTTTTAGAGTCGATTTTGCATGACTGCACCCAGCAGACATTAACAGTGTGTATGCTAATTAGTAGCTCAAACCTATTCCTGTTGTTCTGGTGCCCCCCAATGGTCTTACAAGTTCACTACCAGCTATGGCTTCAGATATTTTGTTAAAATAGAATTTTGCAGGATTCATCCCAAAACGCATGTGTGGCATTACAGGGGTACTGTTTATATAGCAGGATGGCTGCATTCTGAAAACAAGTCTAGCTGTTAAGATTCAGCATAGCTTTCGATACACATTGAATGCCCAAGCACTAAAGCTGTTTAAGTCCTTTACCAGCTTTTAATTGGCATGCAAAATGAATTGCAACTGAGAGAATGCTTCAAAGCTCAAGCAAGAGATATGGAATTTTCCATAAGGTTTGGTTTAGAAATTTCAAGGTTAGTGTTGTTTATAAAAAGAACTAGATTCACAAAAGAGAGGCCCTGCTTGCAGGGTTGACAGAGGCCATGAATTTCCACAACCCAGCTGAGATGCCACACATCCAGCCAGATTGCAAGAAAGCCCTGCAATTGCTGCTGCTTCCCTCTTCTCCCAAGAAATACTAATACCGCTGCCAACTCAGCCATTTATCACCACAACCCATTTCCCCCGGCCAGGCAGCGCTGCTCTGGAGGCGCTGCTCCAGCACTCTGGCCGGGCGGTGCAGGGTGGCTGGGGTCAGTGGACCAGGCAGGCGGTGCGGGGCCGCTGGCGTTGGCGGACCGGGTGGCCGGCTTAGGGCTACTGGGGCCGGCCAGCCCGCTGGCCTAGGGTTAACAGTTAAGGCCGGTTAACTGGTAAGACTACTGCTTATCCAGTTAACATTTTACATCCCCAGTATAAATGGGAATGAACACTACAGTGCAGTATTAATGACGACACTAATATGGTGAAAAGGTTTGTAACCAGAGACAACATCTCTCTTCTTTTAGAAAGGTTTGTTCAAAAAGCCAATACCAATAGACAACCTAGTGTTCATTACTCATTTATAAGATTGTGATTTACAACAATTATTATTTCTGACATTTAAGTAACTTCATAAATATTTTAAATAACCAAAGATGCTCCTATTACCACACACCAGCAGTAAGAGAAACTGCCTTTAAACTGTGCAAACAAAGACCATTGCAATCTGTATTACATAGACACTGTGTTCCTTGTGAGGAAAATTATTCACTAACAGCTAAGTGACTGCTAAATACAATTTTGCTTCAGCCATGTTTGCTTTTTCACAGTGGATGAAATCTACCCTGTGCAGAGAGGCTACACAAGGTCCAGGCATCACTTAAGTCACATTTAAGCCCCTCACAGTTGAAATATTGAATGTTAATTTTTAGAAGGAATAATCACAGCCAACAGTTGAAAAAGCCACAGGCTTGGTCGTCAAAAAATATCTGTTGAGCAATTGTGAACAGTGAACAAATCGGCAAGTCACAGTCTGTTTGCAGATAATTCAAGAACAGAAAATAAGGGCTACACTGACCCCAAAAAATTTGTTCACTCAGAATTATCATCATTCCTGCATTTATCTCCTCTGTCCATGAATCGCCTCTTTAATTCAAACTCTTCCTAGATAGCATTTATTCTTCACTTATTCTCTTTAAAAAACTCCCTTAGTGAAGTTCACCCCCCTTCCCCTCCCATCTCCAGACATGCATGTTTGTCAGTAGGCAGAATTTCTGTGGGGGGACTTCAGGAGAGTTGGGGGAATGGAATCCACTCCCCAATCCACAAGCAGAGAGCTGGGCATCTCTGCAACCCCTCTGTAACTGCTCTTTGATTTCCTGGACTGAGAAAGGGGCCATGTTGCCTATACAGACCCAGGACTGTGACTATTGGACATATGTATCTGAAGACCCAGTTTCATGCCCCAGATATCCCCCCAGACTCCCTCTCTCGAGGAGTCAAGGCAGAAGTGCTGAGCAAAGGACACATTCAGTTTCCTATGTGCCTCTTCTCAAATCCCCAGCACCCAGAGAAGTAATAAAGCCTTTGTGCAAGGTACTGATAAGACCTTATGAATACTGCAAACAATTCTAGTCACCCATGTTCAAGAAAAAAAAAAAAAAACACATTCAGAACTAGAACAGGTGCAGAGAAGAGCTACTAGGATTATCAGGGGAATGGAGAGCCTCATATCAAAGCAGACTAAAACACCAAGTCTCATTTAGCCTAGCAAAAAGAAGGCTGAGAAGGGATATGATTGCTCTTTATAAATACATCAGAGAGGACTAAATACCAGTGAGAGTGAAGAGCTACTTAAGCTAAAGGACAGCATTGGCACAAGAACAAATGGGTATAAATTGGCCATGAACCAATTCAGGCTGGAAATTAGAAGGCTTCTAACCATCAGGGGGTGTTCTGGAACAGCCTCCCAAAAGAAGTTATGGGGGCAAACAACTTAATTAGTTTTAAGAGAGCTGGACAAATTTATGGGTGTGATTATATGATGGGGTTACATTGTGATAGTAGGGGCAGGGCTCAGCATCCCTGGGGCTCACTTTTGGTTTATGTCTTATGTTCCTAAAAGCTCATGCTTCAGGGCGTCAGCCGACCAGGAAGGGATTTCTCCGTCAACAAAATATTGGGGGCAGAGGATCTAGTCTCCTTCCTCTGAGCTGTCAGGGATGAGCATGGCTGGAGATGGGACAATGCAAGCTGTAGCCATTAATTCTGTGTGTTAAAATCTGATCTATATTTGTTAAAAGAGGGGAAAAAAAGACCTTTAGTCAGGTATAATCTGGGCACTGAATGAATAAAGCTTCTAGCGACCTCAAGATTCCAATACTTAGACATTCTTGGGATGCTTCAATTGAGTTCCCCTGTGATGCATATTGGGTTTCATTTTGACCCCTAGTCTATTAAACATGATCTATGACACATTCAAAAAACTGTAGTTTGGAGTTCAGCATGCAACTCAAACTTTTTTCCTTCCATCATTGGTTATTAATGTGTGTACAGCATGGAGAAAGCCACTGCATAATGAAGAGGTGCACAAACACAATGACACTTTATAAAAGAAGTGCATAGCACCGGACAGAAGTAAATAGAGCCAAGTAATACAAAATTAACCTCTTGTTGAGCCTTGGAATCCACTCTTTCCGGGGGGGGGAGAGGTGGAAAACCCACTAGAGCAGGCATGAAAGATCATATTAAATACCAACTGATATTTTAAAACTTTAAAAGGGAATGAAGGAATAGAAAGTAAGTAGTCAGGTTTAAGCAGAGCAAAAATTATGTTGTTTGTTCAAAGGGGCCGGGTGGAGTCAGGGATCCAGACACACTAGCTGAAGCTGACCGATTATGCAGAGTGTATCACCATGCACTGGCTAATACGTAAGCCTCAGAATGGAAGATATTTGACTGTAAATAGGGCAGGAATGACAAAAAAATTACTTTCTGCAAAATAATACTGCAGACATAAAATCCTCTGCTGCCTGGGAGCCCTAGTTTCTGGGTTTTTTTTTAAGTAGTTGACAATAAATTAAGTAGTAAGACGTTGACTATGCTTATCAGAGAGAAGCTGGCAAATGCAGGAGATGTAATAATCCAACATCTTTTTCCAAAAAATGAGTTTTAACTCAGTGCCACTAGAGAGTCACCATTACTCCTAACCTAGTTCTATCACCGTCGTTTTGAGAACAGTAACGTTTATTCTAGATAAGTCTGATAAAAATCATTATATTTGAAAAGTGTGATGAGCAATTCCTGAAAGCCTCCTGGAATCTCTGTGGCAAAAAACATGTAATTTTTGTTCCATTTCATCTCTACAGCAATAGCGAACAGATTCTGCAATGCTGCTGAATATGGCAAAACATGTCCAAGAGTTGCTATTATTAAGCTATTTTGAAACAAATATTATGAATCAGTAAAAGCATGCATGCAGGGATAGGAGTCAGCCATAGATGAATTTCACCCTATATCTGCAAATGGCTTGAACCTGCCTCCATTGAAGTGAATAGCAAAGACTAATGTGAAAACAAGATCAGGCCCAACACATGAGGATTATATCCAAATGTCCATGCCTCCCCTCCCCGACCTCCCTGCACACTCATTCTGATCACAGGTCCAAGATCATTTCTTAGAGGAGTGTGCCAGTCCTGAAAGCATTTGCAGTGGTCCAAAGTGTTTCTAGTCCAGGTCTACGGCATTCTATTACACCTTAAAAATGCATACACATTATTCTGATTAGCAATTCGCTTCCCTCTCCCCACCACTCTCCTCAATTCCAACAGGATGCTGCCAACCATTGTCCCATGAGCAACATGAATTAGAGATTAATGCACTAATCTTGCAAACACTTTTGCAGATGCACATAGTTAAACATATGCATAGGCCTACTGAAATTAAGGATATATTTAAATATTTGCAGGATAAGGGCCTAACAAATTATACTTTTTGTGAAGTGAGACTCAAGTTTTCAACATATAAAGCATTGGTTCCTAGCTCTAGTAGTTCCAGAGTAGTCAGACCTTAAAACTGACTTGTCCTTTGGCCTAGCACTGCTTTTTACATACTAGTGCACAAAAGAATGCTCAAGACCTGTAATTTTAAATTCCCTGGTTATATGCACAATTGTGTTGTAAATAAAAAAAAAGTCAATTTTGATTTACTGAAGCCAAACTAATATGCCATTTTTACATCTTACCACTCAAATGACCAGATTTCTTTGATATTTAAAAAAATCCTTGCTAAGTCTTTTAATTCACAGCCACTAACCTTTACAGCCGAGTTACATAATAAATCTATTTTCAGAAGTGTGTTAACCAGGAAAGCGTGCAGATCCCTATCTAGTGAGATACTACAACATTACTATAATTTTCTCTAATACATGCTATTGTGTTGTTCCTTAACAGTAATTTATATGTGGCTAAATTGCACAGGTTTATTCATCTACTTAGTAAACAATGTACCTTCTTTAACAACTGTCATACCAAAGGATACTGTCCTTATTGTATCACTGAGCGAAATAGCAGTCTAGTTTGTTTAGAAACACACACACACACACACACACACACACACACACCCCTACCTTAGCACAAATCCTGCTTATCATAATATTGGCTATTGCCAGAGTCAGAGGCCTAGCTGAACCTCTGTCCCATTCCTGGTCTCTGAGTGTACCCCTTAGGTGTCAGAGCTTGTACCTTGCCTATCACAGGATGGAATTCTGCAATTCCCCCACTCCTAGACTGGGCCCTGGCCTACAGTACTCTGGGGCTTACCCAACAGGTATGACTGAGTGTAGACATCTGCAGGTCTCCCTTTTGGGAGACTGTAACCAGTGGCAACTACAGTGACCAGACAGCCTTCTTAAACCAAGTACTGTTTATTTTAAGAGTATGATGAATGCGCTTAGAGAAAGGATTTTAAAAACAAACAACAATCTAGGTACACGTCTTACCTAAAGGCTTCTCATCCCATGATGTGATCTCGGAAGGTTTAACTTCTTCAGACACCCTGAAAAACTACTCCACTTTCTTGAGTGTTTCTTTTTAGACCCACCTGTCTTTTGATCTCCTGTGTTCACAGGCCTTTTCATCTCCTGATTCAAACCAGTTTTGTAGGTTAGCTGGAGAGGAGGCAAAATCTTTGGCCTTTTCTACACTGGCAAGTTTCTGCGCAGTAAAGCAGCTTTCTGTGCTGTAACTCCCGAGGTGTACACACTGCCAAGCCACTTAGTGCGCAGAAACTGAGCAGTTGCAGCACTGTAAAAAAACCACCCCGATGAGAGGCATAGTGCTTTCTGCACCAGGGCTACAGCGCTGCCGTGCCAGTGTAGACACCCTGGTCAATTACAGCGCTGCAACTGGCCTCCAGGTGGTGTCCCACAATGTCTGTTTTCACCTCTCTGGTCATCGGTTTGACCTCTACTGCCCTGCCCGCAGGTGGCTAACTGTGAGCCTCACTCCTTAAATTCCTTGGGAATTTTGAAAGTCCCCTTCCTGTTTGCTCGATGATGCGTGCAGTGGTCTCAGCGCATCTTTCTAGGTGACTATGCCTGCTCCACGCACCAGGCGATCCCCCTCTTGGAGCAATGCCGAGCTGCTGGACCTCATCAGCATTTGGGGAGAGGAGGATATCTAGTTCCAGCTGCGCTCCACTATGGACACACTGCCATGACCGGGACACATTGCAGCGCAGGGTCAAAGTGAAGGAGCTGCGGAACGCCTACCACAAGGCACGGGAGGCAAACCGCCTCTCCGGTGCTGCGCTCACGAGCTGCCGGTTCTACAAAGAGCTGGACGTGATACTCGGTGGCAACCCCACCTCCGCTGCAAAGGCCACTGTGGATACTTCGGTGGCTCTTATCAACCTCCTGGCTCCAGTCTGCATTCCACTCCTGCCCCGTCACAGTGCAGCCCTGTGGACTCCCAGTACCCACTGCACTCAACACCCACCCCCCTCTGCAGTTTAGCCCGGCTGAAGCACAGTACCTGCTGCACTGTACTCCAAAGGACAAGGCTGCATATGATACCTGGACATACACAAGTCTTTAACCATCCCGGGACCCCACCTCCTGCTGGGACCTTCCCATCTCCCACCCCCCACAGTGCTGATGTGGGTTTTTTTTGTTTGTCTCTCTCCTCTGGTTGTTGTTTTTTAATAAAAGAATTGTTTTAGTTTGAAAGCAAGCTTTATTCCATTAATTGAAAGCAAACAGAGCCCTGCAAAGCAACAGGCAATTTTCTTAAACCTTCACAGTGCATCGTCTGCACCAATCACAATCACCTCCGAGCATTACAAGCACCGCACTCCCGAGCATAGCAACTAATATTGGCAGCAATTTGAAGCTGAAAGCCGCTTCAAGGCATCCCTGATCCTTCTGGCCCTGCGCTGCGCCCCTCTAATGGCCTTGGTCTCTGGCTGTTCAAATTCAGCCTCCAGGCGCTGAGCCTCAGTGGTCCAGCCCTGAGTGAAGTTTTCACCCTTCCCTTCACAAATATTATGGAGCGAACAGCATGCAGCTATAAGTATAGGAATATTGTCATTGGCCAGGTCCAGCCTCCCATATAGGCAGCCAAACGGCCAAAATCACACTCAAACAGTCTTTCTGCACTTGCTCAGCCTGTTGAACCACTCCTTGCTGCTGTCAAGGTTCCCCTTCATAAGCCACGGCATTAAGAGGTAGGTAGGGTCTCCCAGGATCACCAGGGGCTTGAAGCTTCCTGAACAGGGCAATGTTCCGAAAGATGCATGCGTCATGCACCTTTCCGGACCAGCCTGCTTTAATGTCTGTGAAATGCCCACGGTGATCCACAAGTGCCTGGAGAGCCATAGAGAAATACTCCTTCTGATTAATGTACTCGGGGGCTAGGTGGTCTGGCGCCAGAACTGGAATATGCATGCCATCTATCGCGCCCCCCTCTCCGCAGTCAGGGAAACCCATTTATGCAAAGCTATCCACAATGTCACGCACGTTGCCCAGAGTCACGGTCTTTCGGAGCAGGATGCGATTAATGGCCCTGCACACTTCCATGAACATGAGTCCAACGGTCGACTTTCCCACTCCAAACTGGTTAGACCGATTGGTAGCAGTCTGGAGTAGCCAGCTTCCACAGTGCAATCACCAAGCGCTTCTCCAAAGACAGGGCAGCTCTCATTCTCGTGTCTTTGCACCACAAGGCTGGGGCAAGCTCCTCACACAGTCCCATGAATGTGGCTTTCCTCATCCGAAAGTTCTGCAGCCACTGCTCATCATCCCAGACGTCCATGACAATGTGATTCCACCACTCTGTGCTTGCTTGTTTCCCGAGCCCCAAACTTTCGTTCCACTGTGGTCAGCACCTCCGTGAATGCCACAAGCAATCTCGTGTTATAGCTACTACGCGTGGCAAGATCAAAGTTGAACTGCTCTTGCCTTTGTAGTTTAAGGAATAACTCCACTGCCACTCATGACGTGTTAGTGATAGCAAGCAGCATATTGGTCAACTGTGCGGGATCCATTCCTGCACACCGAAGAGGCAGAGCGCGCAGTACACAAACTGTTGAAAGATGGTGCCAAATGCAGACAAAAGCACAGGGATTGCTGGGATGTGAAGCAATGCATCATGGGGCATTGGGACAGGACACAGGATGCCCCGCGACCCCCTCCTCCTTCCCACAACTCTTAGCGGCAGAAGAGGAAGAGATGCTCTGTGGGATAGCTGCCCAGAGTGCACCGAATACCACTGCAAGTGCCGCAAGTGTGAACATGCTGTTGCGCACGCAGCTGACAGTGTGAACACCCAACACCGGTTTCCCTTCAGTGCTCTCTTAGCGGTGATGTAACTGCCAGCGATGCAACTCTGCCCGTGTAGACATACCCTTTAAAGCTAGTAGTCCTGGCATTGTCCCTTAACAAGTGTCAAGAGAAGGGGTGGCTTATGTTGAGCCATTCTTTCCTTTCCTGCCTGTTCTGCAGACATTCTCCAGTTGCATTAAACTATTATAGTCATATAGAAAACACCCCGACAAACAATATTAATAAATTATTACAGAGCAACTCCCAATCCATCATAGCTATGACTATCGGGCCAATCCAACTCCCGTGGATTTCAGTGCAAATCTCTCCATTTATTTTAATGGGAGTTGGATGAGTCCTTATATGGGGACTCATTGGCTCACACAGACTGATTCTACAGCCCATGAGGCTTTGCTGAGATTAAGAATTACTCATGTAAACAAGGGTTTACAGAATCAGGACTGCAACACCTACTCTCCCAAAGTACACATTTTTTAAGTCAATTTCTTAATGAGGAAAAGGGAAATGTAAAGTATTATAACAAGAGAGTGATGGGGTAAAAGAGACAAAACTGAGCCCAAATCCTGCATATCATATGCAGACAAAACTCACAGAGATACCAAGGGGCCATTTGGCTGTGCAAAGACTGTGCCCTCTTGTTTCATGTAGCAGCTGTTAACTGTGCCATTAATTTGTTGCTGTCCTAAGATAAATAATGAAGGGGCAAATCTAGTCGTCCAGATTATTCTAGGTCCTGCATTTCTTGCCCACTCAAAACTCCTATTGCAGTCAATGGATATTTTGGGTGTGCAGAATTGGGCCCTTGATTTGTATTTGATTAGTACTACAAGACTTGTAAGGGGGTTGAAATAGAGTTGCCTTGGCAACTTCCATTTCTGCATTGATAGACAGCTTTTCAGTCTATAAATGTATCAGAACACTGCTCGTGTGACAGGCTCTTTTACCAACCTAATCAGAAACATGTTTTTCTCCAAAGGTGGGTAGGAGTGGGGAAGGAGTTAGTCTAGATAAAGGGGGAAAATGACACACCAAGGTTCAGGTTTTATAGCACAGCTACATACGAATGCAGAAAAAGTATCTTACACTCCTAAAATGCTTTGCCTTCTGGTCATTGAAATATAATCAAACTAATGTTTGCAAAACTTGACCAAAAAATCCTATAAAGGACAGCATCCAACGCAAAAAGGCAAAATCGAAATAAATGTTCAGACTGAAAGGTCAGTATCAGAACTAAAATTTTGTATAGAAGCCATACTGACGTGACAGGAATATGATGCTCTAACACATATTGTTTAGAAATACAATATAGATGAAATTCACCCCAGTGCAAAGGACCCACGACAAGGTCAATTACATCACTTAAATCCGGCTTTATGGGCTTATATGGCATCTAGTATGTTCCATTGGTTCCCTGCACTGGGATAAATTTCATCCTACATGAATACATAAAATTATGGCCCATATCCTCTTCTAGCAAAGATTCCAACGGGCCAGTAGAATAGGGAATCAACCAGAAGAAAGTTACTTCTCCCTTTTCTTGGTGCTGGTTTTATGCTTGTCCCAGGCCCAGCAGAGTTTGGAGCAGCCTGCAATCTCCTCTAATCTATACCAGCTGGCAATGTCATTGGTCAGTGGAGCAGAGCTGGAGTGCAACATGCTCCAGCTGCACCCCTGACAAACCCCTGCTCCTCCCCAACACATCCCTGGACAGGAGGCTGCAGGGGTGGCATGACCAGGAACCAGCTATGCAATTTCAGTGCCGTGTGGGGATTCTCTCATGCAGCAGGAATCCCCAGCTACAGTGATGGAGCCAGTTTCCTTCCTCTGTGCTGCTGGGGCCCTGCAAACGGAGCCATGGGGGGGCCAGAACCTGACCCCTTTATGAACACAAATACACATGGATATCTATAGTTACGAAATGATACCCTTTAAAGTGTAGAGGGGGCTGGGATTAAATTTCCACTTTCCTTTCCCTTCCCCTTCCCCCCACATGGTAGGGAGCACCACAGTTTTCTTTCTTCATCGTGTCTTTAATTAGCTCTATATTCCATTGGCTCCCTTTGTTTTAAATTGTACCTATTTACAATGCATTCGTAAAAGAATGAGCAGGAAAAAACCACCAGGGGGCATGTACAGTACTAACAAAGCTATTCAAGGCTTGTCACTTTATCCAATGAGTTGCATCAATTCCAGGTTAGAAGCAATTTCCCTTATTTTGCAGTGCGACGCATACCGAGATCCACGGTTATTTCCTATTTGATTGTAACAAAAGCTTCTCATTTACCAGGACGCTCCACTTATTTTTTTATAAGCCCAAGAAAGAAATCCCTCCTATCATCTTCCTTTACTTTTTCAGAATCTTGTTTAAAGCATTTGGTTTGAATCCGTAGTTTGCTCTGACGTTTGTGCTACATGCCAGGCACTAAAGAGGCATTTAAGGTGATATAAGCTCTTTAGAGCAAGGACTCTCTCTCATTGTTCATGTGTACAGGTCCTAGCACAATGGGGCCCTGGTTTTCAGTGGGACCTCTAGCTGCTACTGTAATCTTGAAAATATTTTAGTCTTTTATGGTACAGTGCTGAATGCTCCAAATAAAGCCCATTTCCACTACATTACTAATGTCTGACAACCTTATTTTCCCCCACCACCATCATTGTCTTCTGCTCTTTAAAATGCTCCAGTATACACTCTGATGAATATCTACTGTTGACAGTATCACGTCTGCTTCTAATGGTATAGAAAGTGCATTCCCCCTCCTCCTCCTTCCCAG
This sequence comes from Terrapene triunguis, assembly GCF_002925995.2. Classification (NCBI taxonomy): domain Eukaryota; kingdom Metazoa; phylum Chordata; order Testudines; family Emydidae; genus Terrapene; species Terrapene triunguis. Next base: position 3,333,214 of record NW_020664435.1, on the reverse strand, counting down.
CCCACACATAGATTTTTGCTTTAATAGGAGCCTGCATTCTAGTTTTATATTCTGTACAAATGTACAGTAAGCATTAAATGGAAAAATGCTTTGAGAGAGATAACAGGTTGTGCAGGACAATAACTGTGACATCATAATGAGATCCCACCATGGCCTCAGCCAGTCCTGACACATGCCCTGCACCACGTGGGCCATGAAGTCTGGAGTAAAGCCAAAGTGCAGGGAAGCTTTAAGGTTACTTTGCATCACTCTAATGGCACAAAGTCACCTTAGCAAGGCTGAGGATATGGTCCCAGTGCTGTTAGCTTAGCATCTGTCACAAGCACTAAACATAAATAACCTTAGAAAACAGTGTATAATTCTGAGTTCTATTGCTGAATACGCAGCGTAATAAATCAGTGAACAGCACAAGGAATTTCTAACAAACACCCTCACTTACTTATTCACAGACTTGCAGATCATCAAAAAAGTAGATGACTGATCTTTGTCTAAATGGAATAATTACTGTGTTTAAGTATGGTATGAAAAGACATATTGTAAATTAATTGTTTTTAAATGTTCATTTTAGTGAAATAATGAAGATATTCAGGAAGTGCCAGCAGTTAAGAAGGAAATCGTATACATCCCCACACTGAATAACGATGACATGATGCAACAAGCCTCTTAAATCTTCAGCTATCTAGGTCTTAAGCCTCTTGGCAAGGATTGCACTCCTTACTACCTCTTTTCTTCCACCTTTTTACTAATTAGTATATTATTAATTATTAGATTAATTATTGTAAATTATTTAAATCAACAATGTTGAATCATGGAACTTAATTATACTGATGTTAAAGACATTAACCCCCAGGTGTTTGAATCTTTCAGCTATATTCTTTTCTGCTTCTCTCTCTCAGTGAGTCTCTGTTGCACTTTGTGTCACACATTTGCTGCTCCTCCTCCCCTCCCAGTGTTGGGGATGGAGAAATAAAATAACCGCAGAGCTGCCCCCTGGATTATTGGGAAGGCGAAGGAAAACACTCTTCCCTTCCTTTGTACAGAAACTCCCTTTCTTCCTTCAAATCCTTTCTTCCAACCTACCTTCTATTGGGATGCAGAGTCCCATGCCAACCTTATAAAAGCTAACTTAACCAAGCTAACAGAATGGGATATGTTGTGGTATTTACACCACAGCCCTGATAGGTGGTGCGTGGAGCTGCACTGCTCCAGGGGCTGCACTGGGGAGACTCAGGAAGGCATTCTCCGTGTGCTCTAAGGTGTCCCTCTATTCCATCTCTACCCCTTCCCTCCTCCCTAGTGCGCCAGCCCTTCTACACAAGTGGGCACAGAGAAAGGTGGGGGACCATCACCTCCCCTCTTCTTTGCTCCTCCCTGCCCCGTTTTCAGAGTCTTGCTCCCTGAGGGGCACAGGCACTGTTACAGTGAGAGGCCATTGACAGTTGTGTATGGAGGGGAGAGGAAGCATCTTGCGATAAGGGGTCCTCATGATCTGATCCAACCCAACACGTGCGGCGTCTTGCGATACGGAATATGGAAACCTCTCTTTGCCCCCACCCTGCTTGGGGCCATAGAGCACCTAACATACTTTATAAGCTTCTTGGATCAGGGACCATGGGCCGGATCCTCAGCTGATGTAAAACAGCATAGCTCTATTGCAGTCAATGGAGCTCTGCTAACTTACACCAGCTGAGTACCTGACCCATTTTTGCTTATGGGGCTTGTATAAATGTTAGGTATACATTTTTTTTTTTTTTTAACAATAAAATATTTGGGGGAGAGAAGATCTTATCCCCGAAGACAGAAGTATCCTGCTTTAATTCAAAGGGGGTCTGTTTGTGTTGTGAGCACCATTGGGAGAAGAGCTGGGCTCTGCAGGAAAGATTTCCTAGCTGTGTATAGGATTTACATATCCTCACTCCACCTTGCATTTCTACTGCCTAGTTAACGTATGTTAAAAGGAAAAGCAGAACAAGCCACCCACCAACAATCAGCTTGGCTCACTTTGTTGCAGAGTTTCTTATTCAATAATACACAAATATCACAGTTTCCATTACTTTTCTAATTAATCTTAACTGTAGGCTCCTCTGTAGTTAATTTACTCTGATCAAAGAATTTAGTCCATTTTCAAAATGTTAGTAATTTTCCATAAGAGTGACAAAAGTTACCAAAAGGCTCACCATTATTTTTTTTTTTCCATTCTAGTCCTACTTCCTTTTATGGGTTGCTTAACATCAGAAATGTATTCTTAAGCACTTCTTCCCTTACATTATCCACTGATAATGCAAGACAAGTCCCAAGGACAATGTTAAGTGTATGAAATAGGTAATGAATGCTCTGTCTAGACAAGAGATACAGACAATATTGTTCCTCTTCTCTCAGCTCCATCATCTGCTAACAGTTTTGATAGTAAACTAAATACTTGCATAATGTCTGCTTTTGTTACATTAAGAAGAAAGAAACTTAATTAGCCTTGTCTAAATAGAGAGCATAATAAACTTAGAAATCCTAGTAACATCTATCTAAGGATTAAATAACATTCTATTGATGAGTTAATGGTGGGCACATCCAGGAGCTATTTCTCCTTCTTCCCTGGCTGAAGGGATAATCATAATAAACCAGTAAGCCATACATGTACTACTCACCTGATGGAGCTTCTCCCAGAACTCAGGTCCTTCCTCCATTTTTCTTAAGCTTGATGGAATGTACCAAAAGCAAATGTTCGTATACTCTGGCTGAGTAAGAGAAAAAAGGATTGCTTATCAATGATTGTGGGTCAAAAAGTTTTATTATATTTCTGTGAAAATTTTCAGCTAAAACGTTTGAGCTTTAGAAATGTTTCATCAAAAAAACAAAAACTCCTCCTCCTCATCAGATTGAAGGGGCTTTTGTTTAGTTGCCATAGTAAAAAAAAACCCCAAACGCTGACTTTTATATTTTTTCACCCCCTTTACTCCTCTACAATGCCTATGCCACCCCTGCTTTCCCCCCCCTCCCCACACTGGATGGGAAGGGTAGTCTTCAAGTTTTTACACACACACACACACACACACACACACACACACACACACACACACA
>NW_020664435.1:3289756-3330129 GCF_002925995.2 Terrapene triunguis | reverse complement strand
ACACACACACACACACACACACACACACACACACACACACACACACACACACACACACACCCCTACCTTCCTTTTCCAGTGGGAAAAAGGAAGAGAGAAGGGAAGCAGGGAGAAGGTGGACATTTTAGCACAACTTCAAAATTAAAACTTAAATTTTGATTTTTCCTTAATTTTTCATTTCAAGTGAAAAAAATTGAAATTTCATCAATAATACAAAAAAAAATCAAAAAAATTTGGTTTCAGAAAACCCTATTATTGATAAAAAAACCTTATAATGGCAATTTTTTTGACCGCCTGGTACTCATATGGTATAACAATGGACCTGATGCCAGGATTCCATGCATTTAATTAGAGTCCAAAACTCCTTGGGGTGATATACATGTCCTGTCCAGGAGATATTCTCTCAAAATTTCTGAACATGACTGTGGAACAAACGAAGACTCCGCTTCTCCACCCGGCTCCTGAGTATCTCTCTTAGGTTTTATGCTCAATTCAGAACTTGTTGTTGATGGGAGACTCACAGCAATGACCATTCACGGTTGGTTAAAATTAGGACACTTCATACTTCTGAGGATTCTGCATGTAGGATTCATAAATTTTCCTAATAGGCCCCTACAGATTCTACCCAGTTTCTTTTGGGACAAATGAAGGACACATAGCACCATCTGGAGAAACAGTTAATGCATCCCAGTCCTGTTCAAACTTCCTAAAAAAACTCCACCTCCTTAACAGTGACCTGCCATGTCTTTGCAATTCAGAGCTCTACTTAAGGGGGGCAAAGGATGGAGAGGATTAGAACATACCTCCCCACTACTAAACCCTACTATACCCACAGTTTTCACTGATGCTGGCTGAAAAACAAGGAACAAATGTTGAAATAGGGAGGAAGATAGCTAGATCACACCATCATTTTGCCCCAATGCAAACACTGCTGGTAGTCCCAGACCTCCTCCCAAGTGAGTGGAGACTACCTAGACCACGCCAAATTCTTTCATGAAAGGGCACTGGCAACTATTTATATTCACTGCTTCACTTTAAACTGCATTTAATACATTCTTTGATCAGCAAGGAGAATATCATTATCAGCAGGAAGAGATCAGCAGACTTGCCACCTGCTGCCAAAGAATGAAATGAAGTTCAGCTCTAAAAGTCCCATATTTCTCTAATAGGAATGGATCAAGCCCCGGATGTACAGTAGTTTCCTCATGAGCTGAAGCGCTAGCTGACTAATATGGGGTTTCAATCTCAGTTTTGTTTCAGGGCAGAGGGGGCATGCAGTCAATGGCTTATCTTCCCTTCATCAGATGCAGCCATGTCTCAGTTTCCCTTCATTCATTGGGTAGGTTAACCCTCTGGCTATGTGAGGAAAACTCTACCTTTTCCAGAGTCAACAGAAGTCCAAGAAAAACTGGCTCCACTTAGCCATTTTTCACATACACCTCTACCTCAATATAACACGACCTGATCTAACACAGTAAAGCAGTGCTCTGGGGGAGCCGGGCTTGCAGATCAAAGCAAGTTCGATATAACGCGGTTTCACCTATAATGCGTAAGATTTTTTGGCTCCCGAGGACAGCATTATATCGAGGTAGAGGTGTAGTTTCCAGTCCCTCCCTCAGGGCCTGAACAATCTTATCCCTTCATGCAGCAAGTGAAAGGCAAAGCTTTTCTCCCACCTTCTCTAGAAGTCCCAGCCTGGGGCCTCTAAACAATAAAGCAACTGCCCAATCCCACCATCAAGCTCTTTTGCCCCAGGTAGTTTCATTCATGGGCTTCCTTGCACAAACCTAAACCTTCAGCTCAGTGCAGGACTGACACTTCTGGGTCACTGGCAGCCTTTTCCCAAATGGGCAGCTTACCCCTCCTTAGGGTTCTTATTCTTCTGCAGGCCTCTTCCCATCTGCTCCTCCTTCCCACCCATACTCCTGGCATCCCCTCACTGGAGGGGCTCACCAGCAGCTATGGCTGCTCTCTCCAGGTTTTTCACTCTGTAGAGGACCCCACATCAAATCTGACCTCTTTCCTGAGCTATTTTACATCCCTGCCTTCCCTTTCCCAGCACATATTGCTGCTGAGTTGTTTACAATTCCTACCAGTTCTTCTGGATTACAAATTCCAGAACACCTTGCCACTCAAATAGGCTTGAGACAAGCCATGAAACCTTCCCCAGAACCCCTTGTTACCCAGGATAATTCCCCCCCCCCCTCCCGTGTGCTCTCTCCAAATTAGCAGAAATTTACTGGGAAAAATTTATGTTTTCAGTTTCCTTCAGCTTCCACTCCAACCATGATAGTTAAAGCACAAGTATAAACCCACATTTCAATTTTAAATTCACTTCTGTTCTTTTAATTCTTCTTCCACCCTGTTGCTCTTCATGTGTCTACTGCCCCCTTCCTCCTCCTGTCCCTTTTTTCTCCCCCTATGCCTCCGCCATCCTGTTACTCCCCATCTTCCGGTCTACTCTACTCCTTCTCCTATTGCTGCTCTCTCTCTCTCACTCTCTCACACACACACACACACACACACACACACACACACACACTTTCTCTAAATAGACTCCCCTCCTCGATGTCCCCAGGTGCTGATCTCATTGGCCAAAGAGCTGAGCAGGGGCAGGAGCTGAGACCCCTGCTGCTCAGCGCATTCTTTGCAAACAGGAACTTCGTCAACTTACTTTGCCATGGAGTAAATTGGAAGGAAAAAAAAGTTATCAGTAGAGCTGTTTGAAAAGTGCCAGTTGTTCTACACTGGAAATTTGGGAGTGCAGGGGGTGGCGATTGTTTTATTATTATTATTTTTAAATGAAGAAGAGTCCACTTTCAGGACAGAAGTTTTAACTGAAAAACTCCAACCAGCTCTAGTAAGGGTGGTCCTTTTGCAACCCTACCCATTGCCATACAAGGGGATTACTCAAGCCATAGGTCCCAATGCCTACACAACCCCAGAAGCAAGGGAAATGGACAGACTGATTATGTGAAATATGAACAATATGATGTGGTTTAACACTTCTGTGCATCAGCAATTTACCAAGTTTATTTAAATAAGCACCCAAAATACAGACTGGCATTTGACAAAAAACACAAACTCAGTTCTATAGTCACCTACCTCCAACAGAAGCTGGAATCCTTCTCTTTTCTTAATTTCATCTACTAGGTATCTGCAAGTAAACATACAATGTTTATAAGATGTAACAAAAATATAGGATATGCAGGTAGCAAAAAATGGTCTTGAACATGTCTAGATTTCTTAATAGCAGAGCTTTAAAGAAGTTTCTACCTGCTGTGAAAATACAACAGTTAATGGGATAACCAGCTCCCGAAAATAAGTAAAGACTGGAGCCAAGCGGTGAGTGATGGTGTAAACCAAATGCTGCCCGCTTTCATTGGGAGCAGAAATTGGGCCTACCTGTATTAGAATTGTGAGCTGCATGGATCCACCAACGTAGCTCCCTTTTCCAACACTGAGGGCTTGTTTACACTTAAAATGCTGCAGCGATGTAGCTGTTCCGCTGTAGTGCTTAGTGGAGACACTATCTACATTGACAGTGTAGGTACTCCACCACCCCAAGAGGCAGTAGTTGTGTCGATGGGAGAAGCTCTCCCATCAACACAGTGCTGTCTACACTGGGAGTTAGGTCACTATAACTGCGTCGCTCAGGGATACGGATTTTCCACAGGGGTATGGAACAACGTAGTTCTATCAACGTAAGTTGCTACTATAGACCACGCCTGAGTTGTTCTCTACTAATAACTCACTTTCTGTTCCACAGCTAAAAGCTCTGTGCTGCCATCTCATTTCACTTCACTGCCTACTTCTGACATTTCTCTAAGTCCTGCCACTGCCCCCAATTCTCTTACTCTCTCCTATTCTTTAGCATCATGCCCTGGTGCACTGGACCTCTCTCTCAGCAACCTTCAGTATCTTCACAGTTTCACTTTTACACAACAATATATGTCACTGATGCATAATCATCCCTGGGTATTCTCCAATAACAGTGCACTAAAAGAAAATTTTCTTCTTTCACCACCAGCAGAAACACACTAATGTAATAAGCGAAAATAGATCTGAACCAAAATCCTGGATCCAAAAAAACCCCTCAAATTACAGAAATATTTGGATCTTGACCCAAACGTTACAGCGGGCACAGATCTCTACAGAATTCTAAACCGAAAAAGGGTGGATTTCACCCCATCTGATTGTCAGAAGACTTTGGGTGTGGATCCAAAGTTCGCAGCTCAGTTTCATCTCTAGTCATAAAAGTAGGAATTGGAGCTGTGTGGGGAAGATGCAAGTTCCATTTTGCAAAGGATTTCAAAGTTCGGCTTTGTTCCAAATTATAATGAAACTGAACATTTTAAATTCTCCACAAAGGAAAAAAAAATTGTTTTGGGTCAACCAAAACATTTCATTTTGATGAAATCAAAACTTTGCAACATTGGCTGTTTTGTATTATAATACAACATTTAAAAAAAATTAAAACAAGGTAATTTCGAAACAAAAAAAAATCTAAACATTTTGTTCCAAAAATGCTGAAATGGGACATCTCACTATTGTCTGAACTTTTTTCCACATTTTACTTCTGAAATGAAACAGTGGTAAAATCAACCTGATTTTGCGACATGTTTGAATTTCAATAGAACTGCATATTCCAGTGCAATATGGTTCCATCAAAGTTTTTCCAACTGGCTCTAGGAGTAATGCACCAAGAGTAGAGATGGTCAAACTATTCATTGTGAACACTTTGTCCGCATTTTGGCTTCTTTTTCCTGTTTGTGAATTGTTCACAGAGTTTCAATTGTTATTCATAATTGTTCAAACTACTGAGGCTGAAATTTTTTTTTTGCATATGAGCACTTTGAAAGTTGTTCACTGCCTGTATTTGTTATTCACTCCTACTGCTGTGCAAGTAGTCACCTTAGTCACATAGAATTGTTTCTGTGCCCTAACTGGATCAGCATGACTGTAATTAAGGGCAGGTCTACACTAACCCCCCAAGTCGAACTAAGGTACGCAACTTCAGCTACGTGAATAACGTAGCTGAAGTTCGAAGTACCTTAGTTCGAACTTACCTCGGTCCACGCGCGGCAGGCAGGCTCCCCTGTCGACTCCGTGGTACTCCTCTCGCCGAGCAGGAGTACCGCAGTCGACGGCGAGCACTTCCTGGTTCGATTTATCGCGTCCAGACAAGACGCAATAAGTCGAACCCAGAAGTTCGATCGCTCGCCGCCGAACTACCGGGTAAGTGTAGACCTACCCAAGGAGCGGGAGTGTGTGATCATGTCACCCAGTATTTGATTTTCGGGGGGAAAGGGTAGGAGCAGTTTCTGAAGTTAGAAGGAGCAACCCTGGCAGGTTTAGGGAATGTTTAGGACATTTAAAACATTTTTTCCCCTTAGGCCACTTGAGTCAGGCCTTGCCTGAGACATCACTGCTAGAAAATTTAAGCTATTGGAATATTACAGGCGGGGATCAGATTTTAAATTACAACTGACAGCCCGAGCCTTGCCGCCCGTGGCTGACAGCTGGAACCCTGCGCCTGGGGCTGAAGCATGTAACTTAGCTTCCCGGGGGTCCGTGACGTGAGGTCCCGGGCAATTGCCTTGCTTGCCACCCCCTAATGCTGGCTCTGTACTTGCGACCTCCTAAATCTGTTCTCTGACACTAGGTTGATAAACATTGGTCTACAAAGTCTGTTTAATGTTACACAAGTTACCATCTCTATTTAGCTTATGTACACATAACATCACAAAGAGTACGATTTTTTTAAAAAAAAAATGCAAAAATGATAATCATTACAAAGCATTAAAACATAACCCCCTTCCTTATTTACAGCGTACATGAACCATTACTTCTATAAAGAGTACCAGTTTTTAAAAATACAACTTAAAATGATCATTTCTGCAACAGCAATACTAATGGTAACAACAATATGGAATATGCAGAAAGTACAGTACATAGCATGATGGTAGGTACAGCAGCACTCACATTTAGAATGCCTGGAAAAAAAATCTGACAGTTTGCGTTGTTCTAGATGAGAGGTTCTCGTCTTCATTGTGCCATCATGGAGTGGCTTCATCAACAGCAGTTCAGAGGGGTCGGTATTAGGCTGTTGCTCCAAGTACTGAAGGAAGAGGTTTCCTGCTATTGCAGCACCGCAGTGAGAATTTTTTCCCATCAATTCTTCCTCAGCAGACTCTTCAGCTGCATAATCGCTGTCAGCGTCTAGTACAGTCTGAATGATTTTGGCATCTTCCAGGGTAGTTAGCATCATTTTCAAGCCAATCTGCAACATCATCTTCATCGACTTCTGTGCAGCGAGGAAGTCTTATGGAGGAGATCCACAAATGCACTGGTCTCTTCTTCAGCTGCCAATGCTGTTGTTTCAGCTGCCTGGTCACTGTTCTAAGTGTCAGCAATAACTTCAGGCCACAGATTTTTCCGCAGTTTTTGTAAGGTTGACCTGGAGATGTCTTCCCATGCTTCTGCAACCTCATATATAGCATCCTTGATATTGATTTTTTTTCCAGCGCTGCAACATATTGCCTTTGTTCTCAGTTGCTTCATCAGACATCAATAGTCGATTAAGAAGATCCTGTTGATAGCGTTGTTTTAGACTTTCCAGCATGCCTTGGTCCATAGGCTGCAAAAGAGATGTTATGTTTGGAGGGGAGAAAAAAAACCCAGAAAATCGGGTCATCTTGGGAGGTGAGCCCTCTGTCATCAGAGTGAGCGACTGCGTTGCCCAGCAGTAATATAGCTTTCAATGGGATGCTGTTTTTGTTCAGATGAGCTTGCATACTTGGAACAAAAGTTTTTAAAAACTCAATCACGAAACAAAACACTGTCCATCCATGTTTTTCCTTGTGATTTGTAGAGGACGGGCAAAGCATCCATTTTTGCATTTTTAAGCGCATGTGGATTCGTTGCTTTACCAATGATAATTAACGGGAGCTTAGATGTGCCACTAGCATTAGCACAGGCCAGGGCTGTCAAACGTTCTTTGCTCTGTTTGTAGCCAGGCACAGATCTTTCCATTCCTGCAGCAAGTCCCGTCACAGTTATAAATTTGTTCCAGTGACAAGTTGTGCTCAGCTAAGATACTTGCCTTTTTTTTTTTTTTTTTTTTTTTTTTAATAGTCAGAAATAACTCCTGAATTAGCAGACAGCTTTTCCCTGGTGACTGTTAGCTGTCGGATGTCGTGACGCTTTTTAAACTGACCGAGCCATCCCTGACTAGTTGAGAAACATGCATCCCCTTCTAAACCTTGATGAAAGCCTTAAGCCTTCTCGCATAGTGAAAGACCACTAATAGGAATGCCTCTCTCTCTCGCCTGTATAAACCACAGTTAAAGGGCTTCATCTAGACCAGCATCGTTCAGTTGCTTCATGGTCTTCCAGTATGCAGAGATATTGAGTTATTCATGCAATATTTAAGAATTTGCTCTGCATTGTGTTTGATGTCCAATACTGTGCTTTATCCAATGCTATAATTTTGGGCTATTTTTGCTAGCGAGACTCCTTTTTTTAATTTTATTAATAATCTCTAATTTTGCATCCAATAACAGCACTACACATTTTTGCTTAATAGTGTCAATCTTTTACAAGACTGAAAACACGGCATACCAATACTACGATGGAGGTGATGTCAATTTCCTATGATCCTGTGTGCGCGTGGGTGGTTCGGTTAATAAGAGCCGCATAATGGAGGCTTGGATAAACTGGGTTCTATGGTCATTATATGTTGCCATATTCACACAAAGTAATTACATGTGACATTTGCATGCACAGCCCCAGCTGCAAAGGTTGCAGCCAAATCCTTGTCAGGCCTATTTAATTGCTTCTGAGGCTATGTCTACACTATCACTTATGTTGGCATAACCTATGTCGCTCAGGGTGTGAATAAGCCACCCCCCGAGCGACATAAGCTACACCAACTTAAGCGCCGGCATTGACAGCGCTATGAGGCGGGAGAGCTTCTCCAGCTGACACAGATGTTGCCACTCGTTGGGGGTGGATTAATGAAGCTGATGGAAGAGAGCTCTCCCATCAGCTTAGAGCAGCTACACGAGGGAGCTTACAGTGGCACTGCTGCATCGGTGTAAGCTCTCTAGTGTAGTGATAGCCTGAGTAAAGGCACTAGGTAAGGGGTATTGTGCTGCCCTGGCTGTGAATGGAGTGGTTGCATACTCCTATCTGTCTTGTTTAACTGCATTGGCTCCAGGGCACTGGCCTGCAGTTCGGAGAACACGGTTCCCATGGCACTGTATTGTTGTTAATCGCTGCGTCCCATTCCACACACAGCAATATTCCATACATCTAGCTACCTACTGCCTTTATTGAATGTACTTTATCTCCTGTTTGCTCTGTCAGCAACTGCAAATTAGTAATGCCAGCATGAGTCCGTGTGTGCAGTCAGCATGATCAGACCCCACAAAAGTCCTTTTGTCAGGATTCTGGCCAGGGTCTGGGAATATTTCAATAAATCTGTCCGTTTGTTGTGATACTTAGGCATTTTTCTGCTTGTAACTGCTTTTACTGGTTATCACCATATACCGTGAGCACAAATAGAGGGAGGAAGAAATCTGTCAAAACACCAACTTTGGGCCCTGTGTACATGCCAGGGGAAAGTCCCAATATGGGCACCACCAGCACAGCTTCATTGTCACAGCCTGGCACTTTAGCTGAGATCCTGCAGAGATTGTTTATCCAGGGGCTCAATAAAGAACACCTTAGAGAGCATACATTTTTTCAAAGCAGAGCATGGGGAGTTGCCGTGTTGTTTGTGGTTAACAAGACTTGTGCATGTGACTCATTACCCTTAGTGTATATCCATATAACCTGATTGCCATGACAAAGTGCTGATGCCAGCTCTGAATGCTGTATCTAACTGCATACTGCTGAGATCCTTCCACCTGTCTTATCAAAACGAAGCCAGCATTGAATCTCTTTTTCAATGTCCATTTAGATCAGCAGTTACCGTTAGCATTATAGTTTGCCACCTGGCCACCGTGATCAACCACAGTAACGTTCAGGTTGACAAAGCTAAGCAAAGAATAAAAAAGGTGCTTTACCATTATTGCACCAAGGATTAGACTGATTTTATTATGGGATGGCTATGAGGCTAGTTAGCAAACTGGGCAAAGACCCACCATGCCTCTGGAGGAGATATTTTTGTGGACTAAAGTGAAACAAGTTTAGTGACCCTGACTACTGGCTATATGACATTTGTCCATATCATAAAACTACAGCACCGAGCACAACAAACAATCTGCTCAGGAGAGGTCCTGGACTGGAGTAGCCCATGTTCCCTCATTCATTTAAAACAAAACTTCACACAAAAACACAACAACACTTCCCTTTTTTGGATTAGCTAAAATGAGATCACCTTGTTTTTGAAAGATGTTAGCAATTTTAAAATAGCATTAGCAAGATAGTTAGCACTGCAAAATAGCTCTCTCCCCCGTGGCTAGCATTTTGTTTTTGTTTTTTGTTTATTTTAACCACCCACTGAAACAAGATTAAAAGTGGTGTGTGACTGATTGACATCTGATGTTTCTCTGACCACTGTCCATGGCCAAAAAAGGCAGCCACTAGAAAATCCACCATTCTCGATTTCTAATGTCCGGTCCATTTGGCACCAGTGGTGCAATTTTCTCCCTACATCTTTCCATGGTGGACAGTAGAACTGTATTATTATTATCCCCTGACTGTGGAATCACAGAAAGGGTGGAGTCCTAGTTCAACAACTTCATAACAGAGCAGAAAAAACAAGAAGTATTTGAAATTACTAACACCGCAGAAACTGAGGGGGAGCCAGTAGTGAATGAAGCTAGGTTTCAGGCGGAGGGGTGTCTTTAGAAAAGGAATCAGACAGAGGTGACACAAACTGTGGAGATGATGGTCTAACACAACACCCAGATGTGATCGCAATCTTGTGACTCTAAAATGCAGCTTACTCCATAAAGCAATAAGGAAATAAGGGAATCTAATTCTTTGCCATCAGGACTAAATGTAAAGAAAATAATCTCCAAAGTGATCAGTTGAGCACTCTATCATAAGTATTTTAAAAGTAAGTCCTTTCAAGTAAATAGCTAAGGAGCATTCTGATCTGATCTAAGCTAATGCTATAAAAACATGATTCACCTCTAAAAAAAGGAAGAAATCAATGCAATGGCCAGAGTTTGATGCAAAGGGAGTACAGAATTGCAATCAGATTAAAAACCTTTGCAACTCTGCCTGGCAGTGGAAAAATTCTTGCCCTCAAATTGTAAGGTCAATGGACTAGCTCCAGAATTAATCCAGGTCATATTCAGGAACACTAAAATATCATCTCTGCAGCATCAAAGTAAACCCTACTGTAACATAGCAAGAAAAAGGCTGCACAGCTGGTCATGTAGTTAAGAAATCTGGCTTAGTGCCCAGGGAAACTGATGTCTCAGCTACCAAGTGCCTGTTCCCATGCAAAGTCAAGATAGCAAAGCAGCTACTGTACAGAATATCACTGCTAGCTGTTATCTGATTAAGGCAATTTCATTAAAAAACAAAACAAAAATAAAAACCCACACTGTCACTTAGAAACACCACCAGCTAAATCCTAACTATCAAAGAGGATATTGATCCCACCATTAATCTGTACATTCTCAGTCAGATGACCTGCACCAGTGACCTTGATGTGGCTGAATCCTTCTACTGATAGCAAGAAGGAACTGACGCGCTCTGTATATATATATATATATATATATCTCGACAGAGGGCCCTGAAGTGCACACAGGACTGCAATTTACTCAAAAGACACTAGGGACATTTAAGCAGCAGAATCATGACAGTGGATTTGGTTTTTAATGAATTCCCTCTAGCGCCACTTTTTTTCTTTAGAATACATATATTTTTACGCAATTTATGTTTTAGCTTTTTCTTTATATGGAAGTGTTGAAAAGGAACTGTCCCTTTAACTTGCACCATTGTAAATGCTAGGGTATTACTCTCTCTGACATGGTATTTGGCATCAAATTAAAAATAAATTAACAACATAGGGCTGATTAGTGTTATTAATATTTATTATTTGTATTTTGAAGCCAAGGATCCCCAATCATGGATCAGGACCCTATTGTGCTAGGCACTGTACAAAAAGAAAAGGAGATTTTGTTTAATTTTAAAAAGGTCAGTGTCCATGCAAAATAACCCATATAAATAATTCTCTTCCCAGAGCCTCTGGCAACACCATCTTGGAAGTGCTCATTGAGGGAGAATTTTACACAGTGCACAATGAGCTCGTGGAACTTACTGCTAACAAGACAGAGCTCAAGAACTTAGTAGGGTTTAAAAATAAAAAGGATTGAAAATTTATAAGGATAACAAGAACATGCAAAGATTCACTATTAGAGAGGTTTTGAAGGGATGCTTCAGGGAAGAAGCCAACCTCTAATTAATGGGGCTTAGGAAGAAAAATTCCCTGTGGGCCAGGTATTCTATAAAATCCTGCTGTAGGGTTTCCTGCACGTTCTCCTGAGGCACAAGATACAGGCTACCAATGGAGTATGGACTTGATGGAGCACTTGTATGATCCATTATGGTAATCCCAATCTTCATTCTAAATCCAGGTTCTGCACCTGACTTTCAAGAACATTATGGCTCATGCTCAAACATATTTTAAAAACAAAGCATTAATTTCAAATGCCTCTTGGAAGCACTTGCAAATGCTAGAGTGGTGGGATTTCTTGGCTGCTGCAAGGAGAGAAGCCACAGATGCTAACATACTTTAAAAACGGTGGCACTCTACACATTAAAACCTTGCCTGCAACAGGGAGTTTTAGGGGAAGGGGAGGAAAACCCACTCTCCCTACAGGTACTACCACCAATTTGGTGGCATAAAAGAGCCATAAAGGGGCTACAGTGGCCCAAGGGAATTTCCCCACCATACAGTCTCTGGAATGGTAAATTCACCTCCAGCTGGATACAGCACAGAATCTGGCCCATTGTGTTTTGGTATTAATGAAAAACAGCAGCGTCGTTTCTAAATTAGATATCTGAAATAGGAAGGGCGTTCTTCACTGGACCGCATCAGTTTCCAGACGATCACCTTTAGGCCTAATACAGATTGATGGTATCCCTTTAAATTGGACCCTGAACTTCATTTTATCCCTAATTTATGAATTATTATTAGATTATTTTAAAGTTATAAAGATTTAACTGGTTTCAGGATAGACAGTGTGCTGTGGGCATTGTTATGGAAGCTTCAGTCAATTAAAAAAAAAAAAAAACAACATTCAATTTAGAGATCAGGTACCTAGCTAAGGCAAGGGCTCTGTTTACTCGTTCCTCAAGTCCTGTAGTTCCCAATGCCTTCCACGTCATCCAGAATTTAAATGCATCCGGTCGTCGGCTACACTGGATAGACTTGTCTCCTGTGTCGTAGCTGACATCATAGAACTTGTCCTGCTGGAAAAGGTAGGAGGCCTTGGCAGAGTAGCATTTCTTAAGCAGGTCCTATTTTAAAATAAAATAAAAGTTTAGACTGCTGCTGTGCATTTAAAAAACCCTTTGAGTTTTATAAGCAACATTATAAGTTGGAAATTAACTTGCACTATTTTCTTTGTGCCAAACTTTTACTGAAAAAACAAAAAACAAACAACAACATGGAATGAACCCAAGCATGGAGAATCCATGCAAGTCCCTCCTTATTGCTTAAGAACACTGGATGAAACCCTGGCCCCTATGAAGCCAATGGGAGTTTTGCCATTGATCCCAGTGGGACCAGGATTTCATCCCATATTGCCAATGATGAGTTGTGGGCTGTGGAAGAGTCTTCTGTGTCAGCCCCAAAGAGGCCAAGGGAGCAGGTGAAAAGAAGAGCCACTGGATCTGCATTTACACTGAACTAGTCGCCCAAATATATAGAGTGTCGGCCTGCTGCTGCCATAGTTGCAGTCCATAGGTTGGAAGAGCAGTCACAGAGGAGGTGCTTTGCAGCCAGGAGTGCTGGAACAATTTGTATAGTGGGGGTGCTGAGAGCCATTGATCCAAACTGTAAACCCTGAATAGGATGGAAACCACTTCAAGTCAGAGGATGCAGCAGCACCTCCAGAAGCCCTAGTTCCAGCACCTATGTTTGCAGCCCTGTGGCCTGCCTGTGGATAAAGGGGTGGCTGAATCCAATCTGGCCTGCTCCAACAGAGTTCCTTATGTACAGTCCAATTACTTGGGGCTTATGAGGTGGGGTGTATTTCACTCCAAATTTCCGATTTCCCCCCAAAAAACACTGGACAACCTCTAATGATTTAAGCATAGATTATTCATTTGGTACAATAAAAATACACCAAGCAGAGTATCAATACAGCATCATTTTCAGTCTCCTAAGAGATTTCTGCCACTCTTCACATTTAAAAGTAGCATGCAGGAAATTATTTTATTGCATCATAATTCCAGTTTTGAAATGAAAGCATTTTATGAAAAAATTCACATGCTCTGACTCTCAAGACTAATTCAGTAGAGACTGTCCAAACAGAGATGAGTGGTGAAAAAGAAGCCACAATAAATGAGTTCTGTAGAGGGATCAGAAAAAGAATGAAGCCACATCATTCGGGTGGGTTGTTGTAGGATTATGGGGTACAAAATATGGCAAAAGACAAGCTTACAAATGGTGGGGGGGGCAGGAAACAAAGGCAGCATTAAAGGAGAGGGGAGCTGGAAGAAGGTAGGTCACAAGGTGGGAAGTAGGAGGAAAGAAGAGCTGTGATGCAGCAGGCACAGAGCTGAGCAGAGCCTGGAAGATTTGGATGAGGGGTTTAAAACTAAAGTGCAATGAGACAAGACGCTAGTGAAATGTCTTGAGGAAGGGGTGCCATAGAGCAACAGGAGAAGATGATGATTTTAAAGGCAGAAGTTTGGATGGCCAAAGAGAGTAGAGATAGGGATAAACAGAAAGGAGAAGGTTGCAGCATTTGAGAGAGTGAGGAATGGACAGATTTGATAAATACTGCGGAGGAAGAAGCAAGAGCCAGGATGTAGCAGGAAATGGAAAAGAAGTTGAAGATGGCCCTAAGGTTGTGCACCTACATGACAAAAGGAGGGCAGTGGAGTGGTCAATAATTGAGGAGGGTGGAACTAATGGAGGATTTTGGCTGAATGAAACTAATTAGAATGCATGTAGAGTAAAAGTTTGGCTACAGAATTTAATCTGGATTTGCAACTGTGTGTTTAAGTGGCAGCCACATTGCACGTGTTCTAAGTAGATCGTGAAGCCTATAAACATGAAACCTTGCTGAACATCATCTCATGGAGAAAACACAATCCATTTTTTAAATTTCAGTGTGGACTGACTGAAGGTATATTTCATTTCTCTACATCTGTTGCAAGTTTGATTGTGAAATGGTACAAGGTGTCTGACAGAGACTTTTGTGAAAAGTGTTATTTCTGTAACAGAATGTACAGGTTTTAATCTGCATTCCAATGCATCACAGATAACTCTCTTGAACTGGTAATTAAATAGAAGAAAATATGTCAAGACAAAATCCAAGGGATATAAAAGTGATACGAGTTACCTACTGGCATACGTAGAATAAAATCTGTTACGATGAGGGAATAATAAAAGGGAACAACATTCCTCACTTCAAGTCACTATGTCTTCCTCCTTTTCTCCTTGTTCCTTCAATTCCCCTTCGAACATTGGGCTATGGACTTGATTGAGGGGCACCAAAAGGGAGAGATTTCAAGGAGGGGTGTGCGGGGACTGGACACCATCAATACCACTAGCTTCCCAGAGGGGCCAGCAAATCACCAGCCTGTCTCACCTCCATAGTGGCCAGCAAAATTGACCTTGTAGGGAGGAAGCTCATGCTATCACTTTGGAAAGAGTGGTACCGGGGGTGCTCTCCCCTTGCACTCCTCAGAATGGTAATGCTCCTCTTCCAGACCCACAAGTTGGAGCAGTGGCTGGAAAACCACAACTGGGCCCTACATTTGTAAGATTTAAGAAAGCATCCTCTGTCCTTTTAGGAGATTGGAAGTCATGGTGACAAAGGCAAGAAGATGGAATCTCAAATCAAACACTGAGCCTTTTCCAATCCCTGAAGTTTCTTACAGTCTGGTCTTATGTTCTTCTGTGTGGCCCCATACCTGCTACAGTAATCTACCTGCACAGCCATTGCATCACGTTAAGTCAGTTTTTAAAAGAAAGCTTGCTTTCATAGGTGGACATCTAAGTCAACGAGCAGAATAGGTAGTGCTACAGCTTGAAAAAAGTAGTGGTATTCAAAAAAAAAAAAAAAAGTGTTTGGTTTGGCTCCTACGGACTACGCATCACAATTCTGCATAGTGTTTCAGTTGTGAGGGTGAGGCAGGGATGGACACGGAGTTATCAAAGTATAACATAGCTGCATTGCAGCGGGTGTAAGGAATCAGAACCTGCAGCAGAGCCAGTCTCCAGGCAATCTGAGGAGCAGAGCTGGCCTGTGGTAGGCTGCCTCATTGGCAATAAGAGTCAGCAGACCAGCTCTTAAACCCAGCAGCAGCAGTTTGGTGGCCACTCAAAGCATTTGCCCATGACTGTGATAGCTCCTGGCTTGGAAACAGCTCTGCCCCTGCTTTGCCTCACTCCATGTAACCTGGCTCTGGCCCCTGGCTCCAATTACTGACTTCTGGCTCCTGCTGTAGCCACCAGGGCTCACTCCTGCACTAACCACCAGGCACAATCACCCACATCCTGCTCTCTGACAGAGAGCATCAGAGGATATTAGTTCCCCTCGTGTCATTCTTTCCTATGGGAAATAATTATGTCTATCACAAAAAGACCTAACATGGTGTGTAATGTTAGTGCAAGCCATGGAAGGTCACTTGAGATATTGCTATAACCAGAACTGAACAGCTTCATAATTGAATACGTCAGACTGCAAACACAGCAGGTGTTTAAAAAGTAGTCCTATCTACTTGGAGTACATGCTAATTCCCTGGAAGGTTACTCAGGAGGAGAGAGTGATGAATTCATGGGGGGAAAAAATGAAACTTATTTCACTCTTGCATGTATGCAAGCAAAAAGAGGAGAGGTATTGCCCACCTATCCCTCCCCAGAAATACCAGTGAGCCATCTCTTTTTCATCTACCTATCCTGCTGATGCACTAGTGCAATGTGCTGAAGTAACTGCTGAACACAGCACCTCCTGTCAATTTGTGACAGCACGAATTAAGTTGTCCTCCAGCTGATTTTTATGCAGCATAGCACATCACTGGGACAGGCAGACAAAGAAGAAACCAAACCATATGGAAGGGATGAAAGAAACATGCCAGCACAGTGCAGTGAACAATGGGGAGAGGCAAAGGAGCAGTGGTTGTAAGTCGACCTAAAATTTAGTGCAAAGGAAGGAAACATTTAGCCCTAACTGTTTAATGAATGCCACCGAAAGACTAAATACTGCTCCCATCCAAATGGATGAGAGAGTTTTGCCATGGACTTTGATGGGAGCAAGATCAGGCTCCAAGTGCTGGAGACCACTTCATCCTGCATCTGTGTGACTGAGCAGCTTACTTCATCATCTAAATCAAATAAGTTACAGGAACA
The DNA here is from genome assembly GCF_002925995.2 of Terrapene triunguis. NCBI lineage: Eukaryota > Metazoa > Chordata > Testudines > Emydidae > Terrapene > Terrapene triunguis. The sequence goes on along the minus strand of NW_020664435.1, from coordinate 3,313,577 downwards.
CCATGTGCAAAATTCAACCCTGGTATAACTCTGTTGAGTTTAGTGTCATGGGTGAATTTGGTCCCATATCATTTATTTGTCCTTTGTGACATTGTATACGTTTTTTACAGCTCTATACTTTGCATTGGAGAGTGTAGTAAAAATAACTTGCAATTGCATCCTAATTATTTCCACTTCCATAATACTGTACAGCAATGATACACCCTAATTTTAAGTTGCATTTAAAAGATAACCGGATGACTTACAGAGTTGTCTTTCACCAGAAGAGCACAGCACTGGATTCCTGCCATCAGCATTTTATGGGGATTCCAGGCAACAGAATCAGCCCTGGGGAATTAAGGAAAGAGGAAAAACAAATGATTACCTTATAATCACAGTAGTAGATAGCGAAAAATGCCCATGTATATTACAAATGCCTATAACAGATTTCTGAATTCCCCTCCTCTCCTCCCTCCCTATAAATTCTGTAGTCTCTTCGATTAAAAAAATGCTTTGGATATACAAACTCCAAAGAGATTCTTAAGCAGTGCCCTTCCCAATTAACACCCTTCCTGGGTGTTCCCATGAGCCGTTAAACTATTTACCTGTGAATGCCATGCAGAAGCTTACGATGCTTCCTTGACATCAAAGCTGAGCCACCCCAAGATGCCTGTTGAGATATTTAAATAACCAAGACAATGTTATTTGTATATTCTAAGGTTCTATAAGTATTTCCACTGCATTATTTTATAAAACCTCAATAATCCATCTTATTCTAAAGCAATACTCTGATTTAAATGTGTGTGATCCTTGCTCATGGTGCCTAATTGTACACTCAGTGACATCAATGCAACCATGTTGAAATCAAGTCGGTTGCACTGGTGTCAAAGAGCGCCCAATTCTGCAAATCTCACTCACTCACTCTATGTAGCACTTACAGGAGTAGTCCCATTGACCTCGATGACAATACTCTCTCAAGGAAAGGCTACTCTATGTAAGTTGCATAGTCAGGCCCAGAATTTGGACCACTGACTTTTACTATGGAATATAACATTTGCAAGTATGTGACGGCAGCACCCAGGGTCTAGGGTGACCAGACAGCAAATGTGAAAAATCGGGACGGTGGTGGGGGGGGGTATTAGGAGCCTATACAAGAAAAAGACCCAAAAATCAGGACTGTCCCTATAAAATCGGGACATCTGGCCACCCTACTAGGGTCTGATGTGGCATCACTGAAATCAATGGAATTTTTAACATGGATTCAATGTGCGCAGGATTGGACCCCAACTACCTAACCGCTGCAATGAATCTAGAAATCTCAGACATTAATGAAGAGTTTCCATGCAGCTATGCATGGAAAGGGAGATTGTGGGGCACATGTCACATAATGTGCTCAAAGTCTTTTGTAAGAAATTAGTAGTAGTAAAAAAGAAAAGGGCTCAAATGTTGAAGGCATTGATCCTGCAAAGAGCTCCAGGCAGGCAGACCCCATGATTGTGCAGAGCAGGGACTAGGTAACAGGGACCCACCCATGCAGAACTGGGACCCAAGCAATTTAAAAACGCATATGCAGAATGTGTGTGTTAAAATGTACCTGGCAGGGATTTCTGCATAAGTTGGAAACATTTTTCCAGGAACTAAAAGCTAACAAAATTTTGTGGAAAATTTCAGAAAGCCTCATAGAAGAGTCCTTTTAAAGATAAATATTTTTTCTGAATGAGTAATGCAAATAAAATGTTTTTTATACATATTTATGAAGCAATTGGTATATGGTGGTATATACTGTTACTGACTGGAAGTTAGGCCAAAAGCCATGTGATAGAATTGGGTGAAATCTCGGTTCCCATCCCTGCACATCTGTGGAATGACCAAAAGAAGTGGAACCACTGCTGTTCTGCTGTACGAGGCTAGAAAGCACAAACGCCATTTAGAAGGATTCCACGGCTCCCTTCATGTTGAAGAGCCAAGTGAAATGTTTCTCCACTTGACAAGAATGCACAGGGGATTGTGGGTGGACTAGAAGAGTGGTAGGCGTGTGGTCAGTGGGTCATCAAATAACCTACATTCATTAGCTAGGAATCCCATACAGGGGTGGGGCATACTGAGCTACGGCGACTACTAGAGCCCAAGGATGGCTGTAGGTGCTATATCTTTGTGTTGCGGGAGGAGGGGGGAGATTCTGAGGCCCCTATATCGTACCTTGGCCTAATTTTTTCAGGAAATGTGAATTTCACACTAAGGGTGAAATCTTGTCCCAATTCAAGTCAATGGGCATTTGTTCAGCTCCAAAAACGCACAAATTCATAAAATCAGATTACTCAGAGGATTAACACATTGTGGTAGACTTATGAAGACCTGATTTAAAATATGACTTCGGTCATAGCAAGTGACCTAGATGTAGTCGTTTCACTCTGGTCCCCAGACATCACAAGTTTGGCGCACTGTATTTAGCCTCGCCCTAAGAGAGGCCTGAGTCCCGGAATACTATTAAATTAGGGCTGAGGTCAGAGGTGAAAGTAAGCCGGTCGCCCTGGTACAGCGTACTGGCAAGAGCCGGTGCACCGTACCGGGGCGGCCCGGCTTCCCCAGGCGGCAATTTAAAGGGCCTGGGGCTCCAGCCCCAGGCCCTTTAAATTGCCGCCAGAGCCCCGCTGCTGGAGCCCTGGGGTAGCAGCAGCGGGGCCCCGGGGGTTATGTAAAGGGCGGGGGCTCCCGCTGCCTCTACTGCCCTGGGCCCTTTAAATAGCTGCCGGAGCCCCGCCACTGCTACCCCAGGGCTCCGGGGGCTATTTAAAGGGCCCAGGGCGGTAGAGGCAGGGAAGCCCTGGGCCCTTTAAATAGCCCCCGGAGCCCTGCTGCCGGAGCCCTGGGGTAGCAGCGATAGCTGGGGGCTCCGGCAGTGGTTTAAAGGGCCTGGGGCGGTAGCAGCGGCCGAGCCCTGGGCCCTTTAAACTGCTGCCAGAGCCCCCAGCTGCCGCTGCTACCCCGGCGGGGGAGGAGGAGGGCACTTACCGGTACAGGGCGGGCCGGGGCTGGCTCTGACCCCGCGCATCCCCGCCCCTTCCCCCCGAGACCCCGCCCCTTCCGGGGGCCGGAGCCGGCCCCAACCCAGCCCTGTGCCGGTAAGTCCCTATTACTACTTTCACCCCTGGCTGAGGTGCACTGGCACAACTGTGTGCTGATGCCTGCACAACCCACACTTGCACAGTGCCTTCCTCTTACTGAAGTCCACAAAAAGAATATGCCAAGACTGGATCCTGAGAAGTACTGAGCACCCACAATTTCTATTAACATAAGTGTAATAAAGTAGAAATACGGGATCCGAGTTTTCAGGATACAAGTATTCAGAGGAGCAGCTGCACTGAGGTAGCTGCATCAGTTGGTCTATAAAAGTTATCTAGATCAGTATCTGTTTCAGAGGCAAAAGGCCAGAAATGGTATTTACCATAACTGGGAGATAGGAACAGTGAAGGCACACCAGGGAATGAAAGGTTAAAATCATGTCTTACAGGCACTTATATGGCTCACTTTACTGCCGTGTGTGAGTACCATACAGTCTTATGTATTTATCCCCAGAAAACCTGTGAAGTGCTATTATTCCCATTTTACAGATGGGGAACTAAGGCTCCTAGGGAATAAGTGACTTGCCTCTCAGATCATACAGTAAGTCTGCAGCAAAATAGGGAATTAAACGCAGGTCTCCCAAGTCCTAGGCTAGTGCCCTCACCACTGGACTACCCTTTTTCTCATACAGGAAGGAATAAAATTTTAATAATACACCACTACCTCGATATAACACGACCCGATATAACACGAATTCGGATATAACGTGGTAAAGCAGTGCTCCGGGGGGCGGGGCAGGGCTGCGCACTCCGGTGGATCAAAGCAAGTTCAATATAACGCGGTTTCACCTATAACGCGGTAAGATTTTTTGGCTCTCGAGGACAGCGTTATATCGAGGTAGAGGTGTACTACTCAGTACTTCTCTCCACCTGTGAATCACAAAGTCCCACAACTTCCTTGTAACTAGTAATAGTTATTATTCCAATTTTACAAATGGGAAAGGAAGTACAAGGAGGTTCAGTGAGTTTCCCAAGATCACACAGCAATTCTGTGGAAGAGCTGCGAATAAACTTCATTTATGCTAAATGCCCATTCACTGGCTACGGGATTGATCCAACACCCATTAAAGTCAACAGAAAAGCTCCCCTTAATTCAATGGAAGTTGGATCAGGTTCTAAGACAATACAACTTTAACTATGTGTGTGATAACAAACGGAGCTTTTCATTTTTATTCAGAGTTTCTCTTTAGACAATAAAGACAAAATCACCACATTAGGCCCTGCATTTCATAATCAACAAGTTAACTCTTGAAATACAGTGTAATACACAAAACCCACAAAAAGTTCTGCATCCACAAACTTGTAATTTAAAGTGTTGTGGTTTTTTTATATTTGGAGAAGGAAATCTTATGAAAATGTAGTTTTCCTAGTATTGTTTGACATAGGGTAAGCTTTGGAACTGAGTTACACCTGTGTAAATCTGGAATAACTCTGCTGACTTCAATTTTAGACAGCATGGTGAATAGCTCTTGGGACTGAAGCCAACAGAGTGACTCTGATTCACACCAGTGTAATTGACATCAGAATATGGCCCTGCTGTATAGAGCATTTACATCTACTCAAAGTCATTTGATTTTAATTGTTCTTTATTTTTTCAAAATTATAAACAGGCCCATATTAGGTGTTGGCTTGATAACCATTGGACTGCACAATGCATAAATCAGCACAGAACTGGGCTTTTAGCTTTCAAACACTATTTTCAGTGTACATGGGGTTGCTGTTTCTTTTCAGAATGGCCTCTGATCACCATGACTCCTGAAGTTTATTTCTGAATTACAAGTTCCTGTGTTTACTTATTTTCTTTTTCTTATATTCATCATTGATCATATTATGAATATTACTGGAGTTCTTTTCTGCAGTTACAAGAGTACTCACTCCACATTCCTGAGCTTGACTAGATATGTATGGCTATACAAATTAATAAAATATAGGGTTACAGGGTCTATAGGGTCTACATGCACACACAAATACCTACCACCCACTATCAGCCTAGGATAAGAATTCTCAAACTTTTTCATAATGTGGGCCACATCTTAATAGCAAAGTTGCCGTGCTCACCGCATATCATCCCATTCAGGATTGTGCAGGACACCTCCCCTTCCTCTGGAAATCAAGTAAGATCCCTGGGGCAACTACAGCAATTGCATACTTGGAAAAGTAGAATTTTCCTAATATTAAATTATTATTTTTTTAGCTTCTTAGTACGATTTAGCAGCTGGAAACAAGAAAAGCCAGCTCTCTGCAGGCCACTAGCAAGTACTTCTCAGACTGCAATTTAGGAACCACAGGTCTAGGACAATTATCAGATCAAAAATATTAGATTTGATAAGCAATGCCCTAACCATGCTATTTCTCCAGCTCTTATATTAAAGTGAATAGGGCCTATCCATCAAATCAATGGCAAAACTCACTGACTCAATTGGAAGCGTGATCAGGTTAAATATAAAAAAAGTTTTATTTAAAACTCAGGTCATATCCGTTACAAAAATCTTAAAGTGTTCAAAATCAAAAACAAACAACATTAAATCTTCCCTATAGACCCAGGTCCAGATTTTCCTCTGACTACATTGGTATAAATCCTGAGTAATTCCATAGACTTCAGTCTAGTTATTCTGGATTTATACTAGTGTAATTAAGAAGAAGAATCTGGCCTACAAGATTTAATTTTAGATTAAACAATTTTAAAAAAATTAACTCTTCATACTAGTAACTCAATGATTACTCCAGACAGAGATAATAAATTCAACTTTCCAACCTTTCACTTGTATAAGATTAAAACCTTATCATACAATGAAAAAAAAGGGTTAGAGAACATTTTATTCTGAGCAGCCCAGGAAAATTTAAGTGGGTCAACAGGAAAGCCAAATCCACGAATGTGAGACAGCCATCAGTTATTGTGATCAAGGCAGATTCTGCTCTCATTTGGACCACTATAAACTCATTAATGGACTACAAGTCTTGTTAGTCTCACTGGGAACATTTGACTTTGACCCGGCTAACAGTAATTATGCTATATCCAGCCCACATTAAGAAGTTGAAGGAATTTGAAGGAATATTTCTATACTGTTCTCCTCTTCAAAACTGCATGGGGGTTGGTTTTGTCTTTTGGGTGGGAGGAAGGAGTGGGAAGCTGTTTAGAAGCATTCTTAAAAGTACAATCTGGCAATCTGCAAAAAGACTTTGACCAGGTTTCAAAACCCACTTCTTTGCTGGTTTTCAGCAAGCGGAACTTAGCAGAGAAACCCATGCAAAGAATGGCAAATGGAATTAAACGCCGGTCTAATTTCTGAGTGCATGGAAATATCACAGTAGCCGAAGAAAGCAACAACAATGCTGAAGCAATACTAAAACTACATGGTATATAAACTAACTTACATCCACATGCAGCCAAAGACCATGTTTTTCACAGATATCAGCTATTTTATCCAGAGGATCAAATGCTCCCAACACAGTTGTACCAGCTGTGGCACAGACAAGAAATGGTGCTGCCCCCTGTGAAATGATCCAAAACAAAGAAATGTCATTTGCACTGTTCACATTCTCTAATATGCATACTGAGCTAAAATATAACAAGGTCTAGAAAAGTAGGGCAGGTATAACAGTGTCTACATTTTAGTTTCTCAGCAGTAAAAGGCTAACATATGAGGTACTGTATTTAAAAGTGCTGACTTTTGAAAACCAGGATGACATATTGTCATGGGCTGGACTCCACTAGATGCAGACTATATTTTGACAGCTCTGAGCCCTGTAAAGATGAAAGTATGTTGCATAGTTGACATCTCTCTTTTTTACTTTAATTGTCATTTCACAATCCTTTCCCTCTCACTGCTGTGTTTGCCGCAGCTCTGCCTAATATTGATGGCACCATTAGTTCAACTATCAGGCAAGGAAGTGACTCCTCATCTCTCAGGGGATCCCACCTGCATTACCTCTGCAGTGCTTGTATTCTTCACCCTGCTTAGTGCAGAGGAAGGCTAAGCTTGGTAACACTTTCTGCCTTGGCAGAAAGTGCCAGCATATTCTAAAGCTGGAACTATTATCACTAACCCTAATGTCAGTGCCCCACAGCAAGTCACTGTGTCTGTCCTACTCTTCTGAAAATAGTAAGGATTATAGGCAGTGGTTAAACATATAGTGAGATCTTCTGCCATCTCTCTCTCAGACAGATTAGATAGATTGAGTAGTGAAACTTTTGGCAGCTTTGAGGTCTCTGGCAATTCTCTCTTTCCCTTTTGGCCTTGGCAGCAAAAGTTTTCCTGTTTAGTTAATCCTAGCAGGGTGATTACAATAGTAGACAGAATTCTGCCAAACTTGTAGCTCTTACTGATGTCAGTGAGAGTTGCACATGCAACCAGGTTTACATTTATTTAGAGAAGCTAAATTCATCCCAAGCAGCACTGAGCGATGGAATTCTCAGGTCAATGGGCGCAGTCAGTCCTCTGCACCACTCAAGGTCATGGCCAAAGGATGGTAATATACATAAAATCATCACTACATACGCACTAAAACTGGTATTAAACTGTTAAATTTGGGATTTCTCATCAACTACATGCTTAATTTTAGGCAAACAAGAGGGACCTCTCTCTGATTTACTTTTAGGGCCAGATCCTCAGCTGATGTAAATCAGTGTCGCTCCATTCATTTCAATTTATAGCAGTTGACAATCTGGCAATGTGATGTTTTATTTCAAATGAAATCCAGACCAACTTCAAATAACTATCACTTACTTTTAAGCATCTATTGAAGACATATAGGTCTCATTCACAATTACACTAAGGCAACTTTACACCTATCCATGTCAAAGGGCCTTGCAGGGGGAGTCAATTTTACTTACACTTCCAGAGCAGTGTAAAAGGCCTTAGCGTAAATGAGACTCAGGCCCATATGTTCACAAAAATCCCAGCCTGTAATGTCTCATTCCTCTCACAGTCTAAAATAAGTCAACTAATCTGAAAAACAACAAAAGAGCCTGAAACTAAAGTACCAAGTGAAGCAACACTTCCGCCATGGCAATAACTCGATGTATTCATTACATTTAACAACAATTCACTGAAGAATCCCTGCTGGTCTGCTCCCACAGTAAATGAACAGGCAAAGGCAAAACTCCCACTGAAGCCAACAAGGGGTTTGCCTGAATTAGGCCAACAGGATTGGGTCCTCTATGAATTCTTGATAATGACCATAACATTTTTAGTAAGTAAAGGAAGCATGTTTTTATTCTGCTTGCCGCTATATTTAAGCAAATCCTCTTTTCTGAGTTTTTTCCTTTTTGCTCTAAGTACCAGGTCTAGTCGTATCCTGTTAGTAAAGAGGCCTAGGGGTTCTTGTCTATTATGCCTTATGTAGTGTTGATCTCAGGATATTGGATAGACATGGTGGGTAAGATCATATCTTTTATTGAACCAACTGCTGTTGGTGAGAGAAGTTTTCAGGCTTACACAACGCTCTTCTTCATGTCTGAACTCTATGTAAGCTCGAAAGCTTGTCTCTCTCACCAGGAGAAGTTGGTCCAAGAGAAGATATTACCTCACCCACTTTGTCTCTTTGTTATGCTTTATAGAACACTCATGCACTTCCACCACTGCAGAATAGGAAAAAATAGTCCTCTGGTGTCATAAGAATATTTACTGTGATTCACTGAGGCATATTGCTGTGGAAAAATTATAAAATAGCGTTTCATCAAGGAGAGAGGTACTTACAGAACCTAAACTGAAATGAGAGAACCTTTCAAGGTGCTTGTCGTTCCCATTTCAAGGCAAATGAAACAATAACAAACATTATGAAAGAAAGCAAATCTGTAACCAGAACATTTTTAATAAAGGAAAGAGTTTTCTTTCCTATAAAAATCAGTGCAACACAAATGGATCTAGCCCACTCTTCTTTTAGGTGCTTTTCTTTAAAAACATCCAAAAAAAAAAATCTATCAACAGTTCATTCGCAGGCCAAGAAAGGAAAGTCCTTTTCTTACCTGAGCAAGGAATTTTTCCCTATTAGCCCAGCTAATTAATTGCTTTTTAGTTGCCCAGTTTTATTTTCACTTCTGCTCTCTCCTACCTGCTCAAAATGAGTGAAGTGTAGGTCTTCTGCTTTAGCTGTCTGGGGGAGTGGAGGGGGGAAGGAGGAATTTGTTTTGCTATGCAATTAGGCCCACAATAAATCAGTAGTCAGTCAACTCGATATGGTACACGGTGGGGAAATAACTGTCAGTTTTTGGTTAAGGATATACCTGTATGTCAGCCCTTATTGAAAGCTTTTTCTGCTGTCCTGGAGCAAGGCAGGATGGCACTGTCACCTCTGACTCCATTGCCAATGATGGGAAAGTAGGTGTAAGTGTCAGCCCCATTGTGTGTGGTCCAGCACATTAACATCCTAGATGGCACACCAGGTGTCTGTATGCGATTCCCAGATTGAGGACTAAGGGCTCAATCCCAGCCCTTGTTGCTTTGATGCACACGTTGGGTGCATAGAGGAAGGCCCAGCTAAACAACCCAAGGAGAGATTACCTGAATCTTAGGAGTCATGTTCTGGTCCCCAAGCCAGCGAGTTCATAAACTACTGTCAGTAACAAGTGCTAGCTGGCAGACTGTGGGCACACACTTTGCTGCTGCTCAAAGGAGCAGCAAAATATATCCCACAGTGCAATACCCTAGTCCCTGCAAATGCTATCCCCACCCATATTCCCGGATGGCAGGATCCCTGGAGGAACATAAACACTGGATGGAATCTCTGATCCCTGTCACAACAATGGGCGGGGTGGAATGTGGTACTAAAAGCTAAGACAACAGGCCTTTATTCCACATGCTTCCTAACATTTGCGGATTCTTCTCTTATAGCTTTTGCAGGTAGCTTTTGCTACAGTTAAGATTGTTACATTATAATCAAGAAAGCAACAACAGTTTAAAGCAATACATTTATCATGTCAATTTACGAAGGCTTGAGGGCAAATGGAATATTGTGAGCGGAAAAGATGTACTAGATTCCTTCAGAGCAGCATCACTTGAACTATGATTAACACTAGCAAAGGCCTTGGGAAATGTTAATGGCCTTGTACAGCAAATCCCCCGGAATTCCTGGCTTACTGAACAATTTGTGGCAAGCAGGTTGCACGTGTAAGAACATTTGTATATGAACTGCCCTATTGTAACTTTCGCTCACTCTTATTCCCCTTTCATTCAAATGCACAAACGCTCAGCCTGCATGCTCGCTCTCTCTCCCCCTCTCACCTCTTTCCTGGCCCGCTGGACTTGTTTCTCCAGTTCCTCAGGTATCATCTTACCTCTAAGGGACACAGATTTAAAACTTTTTCAGTTATGTTCAAATAGGTTACTTACTTACAGCACTACTGCATTTTAAAAGGATCAGACCATGGCAGTGGCTCTGTTTCCTTACCTTTCATCTGTTGTGATGAAGTAAACATTCTGTGTGCCAATGCCCAGGAAAGAAGCTGCTTTGTTCATGGAGTAATGACACTGAGTAAATGAAAAAAAAAAAAGACATCAAAAAAGTAAACCAACAAGCAATTAAAAAAAAAACTTGACATGGCGTATAACGACATCAATATTTGACCATGGTCACATCACTAACTATATTTCCTAATGCAAACAACAAATTGTGAATGCTGTGCAGAAACAAGATAGCTAAAGTCAAATGACATGCACTGAATAGTACAATAGATAATGAGGCAAAGAGTAATGTGGTCCACATTTAAGATACTGATAAAAAGATACCATAACAATATCTTCACACAAGTGTGCACACACAAAACCTGCTTCTCATTTATACTAAAGACACTGTATACAGCTCAAAGGGGCCTTAAAAGTAGAAGTAAACATATACTAGTCCACTTTACATCACTCTAGCAGGGTGAAGGGGCCTTAAAGTGGGTGTTTACATTATGAGAGTGGTGGAAAGTGGCTTTAGTGTGAATAAGAATCAAGTCAACAATCTCTGCATTGTAGTTTTTCTTCTGTTTAATGCAAAGATTCAGAGTTTCATATTTTACCATATTTCTAAATTTCATCTTTGTGACCTACGGCTTCACTACTCATGGAGTTATTCTGAAGTAACTCCAGGTGAAGACACTTACTCCAAAATAAGAATACCTTGTTCTGGTTTATCTTCGTTCATGGTCACAGTTAGCTATTGCACTTTAAATTCACACCCTGCCTTAATCCAAATTAACTTTCAAGTTTAGACAAGCCTTTATGATTCCATCCTGCAAGATACTGAGAAGCACCTGCAAGATGCTAAATGCATTCATCTCCCATAGGAGCTAGTAGATCCTGATGCACCCTTAGCATCTCACACGAGCTCTCAACACCTTGCAGGATTAAGCTTGCCCTAAATCTGAATGGGTATTTTAAAATTGCTCTTGTTGGAAAATAGAAGCAAATCCTTCAGGTTATTATTTTAGGGGTTAAAATAACATACATTCCAACAACCCTGAAGATGTCTAGAATTGTTTCTCATCGTACAGGAGGTGAAGCCAGGTGATTAATTCCATTTTCTTCCAGAGGGTTCACACAAAAGCAGTTACAGAGGAACATAATTATGAAAAATGTACAGCACTTTAATGTGTGGGTATGAATATATTAAGGGTGTTCAAGCCTGTCACGCTTATTTTGATGAGATGGATCATCTCAAAGGGTTTTCTTTTTCTTTTTTCTTTTTTTAAAAACAGGAAGATTTTTTTCCTTTCAACTAAATGCACACAAAATACTAACAGCTAATATCAGTCAGTCAATCTTAAAACTGTTTAATTTTCTAACATGACACATTCACAAAACCTTTAGGACTCATTCATTTAGACTATTGCAAGAATAATAGTATACATAGGTGGATAATTAATCTTGTGTTACATCAAATTACATCACTAATTGGTAATATATTATAGAGCTGCAATGTTTTTTTGTTCATGAGAGATTCGGACTCCAGCAACAGAGAGTTTCAAATGACTTCTGAATGATTAAATAAATAATTAATAGCTGCAATGAAACAAACAAACAAAAAAGCTAGTTTATACCACTGACTTTTACCACTATGTTCAAATGAAAAGCATGACACTGAGTCACTGGGAATAATCAAATTGCTCCAGAAAGCAATGGATCTGCAAAATCTAGAAGTTGGTAGATAAAAGCAGATCACCAAATCGTAGATCTTATTATGAAATGTGGACAGGGGCAAGAACATAAGTGCAGCTTCAGCATTTGAGATACTGAGAAACAAAAAAAAAAATGGGAACTGACTGAATCCCTAAGGAAAACAACATGTAGATGTGTCATTTATGGACTTTTAAGAGTCCAATCTGCTCCCACTGAAATAGGAGTTGTGCCTTGGATTTCAATGGGAGCAGAAACAGGCCGTAAGTGTATGGCCAGAAGCTATCATTGTAAAGAGGATAAGAGTTGTGCTAAAGCATAGCTTTGGAGGGCTTCCATCACTGGACTAAAAGAAAAAAACAGTCTACAATAGACTGGCTCCAAAATATACTGTTTATTATTTGCTAAACACACTAATGTAATAAGTTACATAGCACCATTTTAGCAAAAGATGCACAGGTATTTACAGAAACTACGGTCAATCAACAGTGTCGATCCATTTATAATCTTAGAGTTCCTATTTTAAGTAAGCTCTTTGCAATCTTCTTTTGAGGAAGATATAATATCTGTAATAATTCAGGTTGAAAAAAGAAACCTTTTCAAAGCACAAGACCAAACTGAATACCAGTACATTTAAAATGGGGTGGGGGGGAGAGTATATGGGATTATTTTGACTAGGGAATGAACAAGTTAGTATTTTTTGTTATAATGCCAAACACAATGTAGCCTTGTCCTGCACATATGAAGATAGAATAAAAAATAATATTTTCTTGTTTTTGAAAAGTTTTCTGGAAACTGGAGCACATAAAGCAATTATGTTGTTATGAGATGGCTTTATTACTCATTATGTCTATTGTAATCTCAGTAGCAGAGCAGAGGGGATACTTAATATTGTACTCTCATACTTAGTTTACAGGTCTGATCAAGTCACATTGCAGAGGGGTTCCATTTCATCACAACAAAAAACTACCAGCATTAAAGTATTCATTGCAATTTCTCATGCATTTCTTTTCTTCTCTTAGTCTCAATTTCACTACATTCTCATCTTTCTGGCCCACTATAATGTTCTTATTCCCGAACAAAATCAGATAAGACTCAAATATAATGAAAAGGAAAAATGATAAAAATGTGGTTAATGACTGTAGCTTGAGTTGTACTCAGTTATGTATCACAGGTTCAGAAACACCAGCTAAAACTCAGGAAGGCAGGACACTAATAATTTTTCTGCTGCTGCTATTTCAAGTGTCACTGAGGAACTGTCCAGCAAAGGTACGTGCAGTTTCCTCCATAAACCACCATTATTTCAAGTAGCTCAGGATTTTCTATCTCCTTGAGTTAGAGTGCATGTTATCTAAACTTACTTTACCTTACAGCAAAAGAGCAGAAACTGCCTACAATGGCATGTAGCCAACCTGTGACTGCTAGCAGCAAATATCATCAACGGATGGGACACTAGCGGGGGAGGGCTCTGAGTTACTACAGAGAATTTTTTCCCAGGTGTCTGGCTGGTGGGCCTTGCCCACATGCTCAGGGTCTAACTGATTACCATATTTGGGGTTGGGAAGGAATTTCCCCCCGAGGCAGATTGATAGAGACCCTGGGGGGCTTTTGCCTTCCTCTGCAGCATGGAGCACAGGTCACTTGCAGATTTAAACTAGTGTAAATGGTGAATTCTCTGTAACTTGAAGTGTTTAAACCATGATTTGAGGAATTCAGTAACTCAGCTAGAGGTTAGGGGTCTATTACAGGAGTGGGTGGGTGAGGTTCTGTGCCCTGCAATGTGCAGGAGGTCAGACTAGATGATCATGATGGTCCCTTCTGGCCTTAAAGTCTGAGAGCAGGTCTATATTAGAAGTGCTACATCGGCGCAGTCTGGTGAAGACACTCTGTGCTGATGGGAGAGCGCTCTCCCGTAGACATAATTACTCCACCTCTGCAAGAGGCAGAAGCTATGTCGGCAGGAGACAGCGCTTAGGTCACTGTAACCTGCGTCACTCGGGCGGGGGTGGGGGGAGGGAAGGTGTTTTTCTCACACCCCTGAGCAACGTAAGTTAGATCAACTTAAACGGTAGTACAGACCTGCCCTCAGTCTAACACCTCCTGAAAAACAGTACCACATTGGCACTGAGTGCCTGCCTGAGAACACCAGTGCTGTGCAACACTAACAGACCACCTCTTATAGTGCTAAAGCTCAAATATAAGACATGGTTTTGAGACTAAAGTCTTAAAACGAGGGACGTATAGCAGTCAGTATGCTCTGACCACTGAGCAGTATCAGCTCACTGTCTCCCTGTGCTCCCTCATCTGTTTGTCTTATCCACTTCTTGTCTCTACTTAGATGGTAAGCTCTGCAGGGCAGAGGCCATCTCTTTCTTGTATGTTTGTACAGTGCCCATCACAGCGGGTCCCTGGCCTTTAGGTACTATTCAATACAAATAAACAAAACACAATAAATAATTAATAATAGAAAGTTGGCATTACAGTGCATCAACTTCAGTTTAAGCAGTTTTTCATATAACCTCAATAATCAATCATATCTGAGGCAAACTATTTTGAAAAACAGAAGTGAGATAATACCAAATCTGGGTGGAACAGAGGTAAACATGGGCCAAAAATTAGGATCTCTACAAATTGATGTCTCCTCCCTCTTAAACTGATAAATGTTCTAGCACTTCTGTACAATGCCAATTAACATAACTAAAGATATTACAACAAATGCTACGGGCACAGGTAGAAGTACTGCGTATGTAGGTACCAAAGAGAGAGAGGAAGGATGGCCTTCTGGTTAAGGTAATAAACAGGGACTCAGGGCAGCTGGGTTCAGTCCCTGGCACTGCCACAGAATTTTTCTCTTATCTTGGGCAAGCCATGTGAGCTTCCTGTGTCCAGGTTCCCATTTGAAAAACTGGGATAAGCCTTTGCCTTGTCCATTTAGATTGTAAGCTTTTGGGGGCTGTAAGCACTTAAGGGCAGGCACTGTACTATTACTGTATTTGTATATATTTCCAAGCAAAATGGGGCCCAGATCTCCACTGGGGCTTCTAGCTGCTATTGTAACAGAAGTAATAATAATAATAATAATAATAATAATACCACCTGTGCCAATCTAATCTCAAACACAACTATACCTAACCTAGTTTGTTTAAAGGGTTGTGGATGTCACAAAGCCCAAGGGGCAGAGATGTAGGTGGGAGAAAAGAGGCTCTAATTAAAGGCTAAAACTCTGAAGGAGAATTAGTGCCAGTGGGCATCCCTCCTACTACAGTCTCCCATCTGAGTTTTGCATATGTTGTGTTTGAAAGCTTTAAAAGAGGAAGACGTTTTTAGATTCTTTGAAGTAGGTTATTAAAGCAGCGTTGTTTAGAGAGCTTCAGTGAAAGGTTTTGCCGGGATTCTCTTTGTTGGATTTGATTCTCCACTGCAGTCAAGCTGTGCTCAGAGCCAGTGGAGAAGGGGGGCTGCAGACAGCCATTTGTAGCTTTCTGACTATTGATTGCCTGGCCCCAGCGTAAGCTGAAGCTGCAGGATAGCAGCTTTAACTTACACTACCGAGGTATGTTCCTGCTAGACCTTATGTCAGTGGGAAATCAGACAGAGGAGCTCTGTTTCACCACAACCTCTCCTTTTCCCAACACCAGAGATTGGCAGGAGATGGAGAGTTTCTCTGTGCAGGGGGAATTCACCACCAGCCATCTCCACACACCATGTTTCCCACTGTATAATGACAACCCTTTTATTATGCTTGGAACAGCATTAGACACACAATGGAAATGTACAGCATATGCAAAAGAAAAAAAGTTAATTAATAAAAAGTCTATAATGAAGATGGGTGCAATTTCGTTACCTCTTCTGATGTAAAGAGGACCAGTCTTGGCAGCCCTGAAAGCCCCTTTTCCTTTATGTCAGGACAATATTTATACCTAGCTAAGTTCATAGCATACATATTAGAAACAGAGCCACCTGTAAAAAACAAACAAAAAAACACAAAGCAACATATTCATTTATTATATTTTAGAAATTCAAACTAACAAGTAACTCTTGGCACTCATCTTGTGCTGTGGGTGCCTAGCCCATAAATTAAAACCACAAAACTAGCCTGTAAATATATCCATCATAGCCCAGTCCTTACTCAACAGCCTGAGAGATGAGAGAAGAAAAGGAGGCTTTGCTGCTTGCTTGGAAGGTTAACAGATCTGGGCTGTAGTGGACCAAATGGCAGGGGAATGATTCCGGACACCAAGAAGTTCTCATAGAGAATGCCCAGCCACCAGTTCCTTCTTGTATACATTGTGGGAGCTCCTGGGCCTCTGCTGATCTCAATTGTGGCAGTACACCACGGAGAGAGAGATGGCCCCTCAGGCAACCATGTCTCAATCCATTGGAAAGGAAAAGGGGGAAGAGACAATTAGGAGGAACTGGAAGAAATAGAAGATCTCTGGGAGAAGATCTGGAAGGGAAATGGAAGAGCTCAAGGAGACAGATGGGATTTTTTTGAGGCAAGATTGGCTTATATAAAAATTCAGTTTTATGGAAGCTAGAAAATAAAGATACAGTTAATGTACTAAAGAATCCTTTAAGTGTCCTCTGATATATTTTTAGTAAATTTGCTTTAAAAAAAATCTGCAGAACATGCCAGAGGTTTTTCTAAAACTATGCACAGAATCTAGGACAAAAAAAAAATCCACAAATTTGGTATAATTTCCCACAAATTTCCAATGTCTTTAATTATGGTTAATTTACTTTTCTACCACTTATTGGTGGGATACATTAACTATTTCTCATCCCCTCCACTAACTATATTTTAACATTTGCTTCTTTTTCACAGGAAGCAGGTTGGAGAATCTTACAGCTTGGTATCTTGATGCTAATAATTCGGTACAGAAAGACTTGGGGATAAATTGTTACATTCCATTTTCCCCATGCACCTGTAGCTGAAATATATTGACAATATTGCTACTTTTTAAACAAAACAAAAAAAGTATTAAAATGTAGCCTTTAAAAAAAATTTAACCAGAAATATTTCATGGTCTACCTGCTCATATCATTTCAAAACAGTATCACACCAAAAGGAGCTTGCTCAAGTCACTCCTACTAAGATAAACATTGACACCCAAAATGTAGGCAGTGTACACAGAGGAGTACCCTGTCACACCATTGACTGGCTTTCATTCAGATAGTTACAAAGATGCTGGCAGAAGAGAAGAGTAACCAGGAATGGCCTTCGGGAAATGTGCTGGATGAGCACGAGTTGTACACGATACACACTGATACAAAGATGTAAAATACAGGGGTGCATTGTAAAATACTGGGTCAGGCATCTTGCACAAGGGACAGGCACAATCACAGCCCTGTGCTAGGGACTGACAACCAGCTCAAAGGCTGTCCCCTTCGTAGCAGTCAGTGGAGCTGGCCAGCAGTACAGAAGGGAGCACTGCAGGGTGGTGCCATATATGCACCCCTCCTACATGCTCCAGAGACACAGTCACCCTCTGAGGTAGTACAACTTCACCCCACATCTCAGCACTGGGCTCTATGTAAACTATACAATGCGGCCCATAACAGCTAATACATTACTTGGAGACTTCCTGCTCAATGTATTTTGTAAAGCACTTGTGGGCCTCTGAAACTCTGACCACTTTAAATGGCCCAGTCTCACTCCAAATTCAGTCTGAGTTGATTAGCTCATACTGACATAGAACTGGAGCCTGAGACTGCTGCCCACTCAGGTCACTGAAGGTGATCTTACCATTGATATTAATGAGAACTGGGTGGGCTCCAATTCCAGGGGCTCTAGAATTCGTTCTGAGTAATTTTTTATTAATTGAGCCCTACAGCTGCTTTCGTTTCATGTGACTATACAGATTCATAGAATTTTTATTATGGTGGTCTAGAAGCTTGGGTAAAATAACTTTATTAAAGCTAAAAGTCCTTACGTCATCTGATTTTGTATGCTTTTTGGAGTACACGATACGAGTTAAATAAATCACAAAATTCTTAATCTGTAGCTCTCTGCAGTTTCTATAGGTTAGTTTGAAATTCAGAAGATGGAAGGCTGTTTTCTTACCTGGATTAAATATGCCATCACCTTCTTTCCAGCCTATGAATTCAATCATTCTCTTCAGGACTGCTTCTTCCACTAACAAAAACACGGGGGACACCTCATATGTATATCTGAATAAATATAAAAGTATCATTATTGGCAATAGACTGCAGAACTCCTGGTCACAGGACATCATAGAGACTAAGAATTTAGCAAGATTCAAAGAGGGACTGGAGAGTTATATGGATAACAAGAATATCCAGAGTTTATAATGTTAATGATAAAAATAGATTTGGGAGGAAGATAAAATCGCATGCTTCTGGGTTTAAGCTAATCTCTAACTATTAGGGGTTAGGAGGAAACTTCCCTCCGTGGCAGTTTATCCCACATCAATCTACCGTGTGATTTCTTGCACCTTCCTCTGAAGCAACTGGTGCTGGATTTCAATACACCAAAGGTCTAATCCAGTATGGCAATTTACTCTGTTCCTAACAGCATCATAACACTGACCTTTACATTTTCAAAGCAATGCATAGGGATTTCAGTCATGTGACTCAGATTAAGTGAATAACAGCTAATAAAACCATACGCTACTGGGGAAAATTACCCATTTTATGTAAGTTATTCTTTTGTTTATTACACCTTTACATCTGCCTGCCCAATCAGGAAGCCATTTGTGTTCAGTTCAGTGCAGACTGTTTCAGAGGAGATACACACGCTGTGCTCTCTCATGGAGACTTTACTTTTGTGCTTTTTTAGTGTGTTGTTCTCGTCATCAAAAACAGAAGTCACTCAGATTGAAAACGTGTATGGAAAACATAACATCCATGAATGTAACTAGACAAATTTTTGTGGGTGCTGAACCGTATGAGCTCCTGTTGCTTCTGTAGTTTGACACCCAAAACACTAAAGGCTCTCCCTATCTGAAGCAATCGTACTTGGACCCTAGACTTCAGTTCTATCTTCCCCGTATTGCTTGCACATATACATATGCAACATTTGTGCAAATTCATTGTGGTGCCCATACTTAATACTATGTGGAGCAAATACAGAAGGTGGCTGAAGGACTCCATTGGGCATGCTTACGACAGTTCAGCTAATATCAGTCCTAACTTTGGATCAACTTTAAAATGCCAGTCCCAAAATGGGAAAAGTTTATTTAAGGGCATATAACTTTGGGATGCCATGGACAAAAAAGAAAAATGGATCAATTTAACACTTCATACCAAACACAATGAAAACAAAAAATAAAATTTGTACTAGCCGCACCTTGAACACCCGGGAGCAAATTTGATCTCCATTATAATGGCATAAATCCCAAATAACACCACTGAAGTTACCTTGGATTTACATTGGTGGAAGTGAGATCAAAGTCCTGCTCATTGAGAGGACAGCCTTTATCTGAATAAGTTTGTTTTTAAAAGCATATCTAAATAGCATATCTAGATCCCCTAAGTAAGAATAAATTTACAGGTAAAAGGTATGACAAACAAAAGTGGAGGATCTTTACTCTTAAATTAAGACTCACAGACTGAAAAAGGCTCCAACAGCTTAGCCAAGTTGAAGTATATGGTTATGCGATGCAGAACCAAACTCTGTTGTTATCCCCAGGTTCCTGCTAAAAGTCCTCTGTGTTAATGTAAACAGAAACCTGAAGCGGGTATTCATAATTTTAAAAAAATCTGGAATGTTATAATAGTGTTCCAGGGTCATTTCAATGAGTACAAAAAAGGTACACTTACACACTTGGGTTTAATGCTTCTGTAATGAAACGAGCCACTAAAGAGTAATAATCAATACCAGCATACAACTGATTGAAAAATCTTGGATGATCTGCAGATTTAAAAATGAAACATAAGTACTCCAGTATACTTCACAAGTGAAAATAAACACAACAGCATCTCTACTGCATGACTACAGGATGCAGGTATATAGATTGAAACATACTACATGGCCAAACAGCAGCATTTTACTTTATTATCCCTTTAGTGTCCCTGAGACTCTCTCTTCTTTCCCCAGATTGGCCAAACTTCTCACAAAGGGTGAAATTCATAACTGTGCTCAAACAAAGTGTAAGTGGGACTTAAATAGCACATATGCCTCCTGCTGGCCTTCTTCACAGGGGGGAATTTATTAAGGCTGTTTGAAAACTTCCTGCTGAAACTTTTGAAGGAAAGTTTGGTTTAGTTTAAACAAAAACTTTCACAGAAAGTACCAGTTTTTTCCCCTCAAACATTTTCATTTTTTTAATTGGAAAACTGAAAGCTTTTTGTGGGGGGGGGGGGTGTAAATCAGCTTTCAGTTTTGACCCCCCCCCCAAAAAAAATTTTTTTTCCACTGAAAATTTTAACAAAAACAATTTTTCTCATTTTCATTTATATTTTCTGCTGAGAAAAAAATCACCAGTTCTAGAATTTACACATACAGCCTCATCTTGCGAGGCAGGAGTTGAGGGCAGTCTGACTCTGCACTCTACATTTGGCTTCCTTAATTTCACTTTCCATTTTAACCCTGCACTCAACTTTACTTATTTAAGATCTGATCGACCAATCCCCCTTGGTCATTTCTCATACTGCAGTGAGACTACTTGTGTGAGTTGGATTATTCATGTGAGTACTGCAAGAAGGGTTTGGACACAAATGGAATGATATTATAGATAATTTTCATCTATCCCATCAGTGTTCTTCTTTCATATCCCTCCCTGCCAACCTGAGAGGAAGTTTTGTGTTTTTTAATTTCCCTGTTAAATTATTTTAAAGAGCCAACCTCTCTGGAAACACTTTTCTAAATGTTTCTTTTTTAAAATTGTGTTTCTTTCTTTTACCAGAATTTCTGAGATATAGAGAAAAAGAGAAACCGTCTTTTACCTTATTACCTTAATTTAAGTGGCACCATTTGGGGGTGCTGCACTATTAAATAAATAACAATAATGAGAAATTATGTTAAAGTAATCTAAAAGTTTTCATCATAAAATCAATTCAGTTCAGGGTCTGCTACCATCTGGACTACAGTTCGCCACATTGTAACTAGGTATTATAAAACAGGGTGAATTCATGACAGACTAGAAGCCTTAAATCTGAAGCTTTTGCTAGCTTTTATAGTTAGGGTAACATTGTTTGTGCATCTTGCTTTTGTATTTAATTCATTTTCTAAGGTGGCACAGTGCAACAAATGAAAATGTAAAGAAAAATTACAAAATGAAGATAATATATTCCACTGACATTGTAAAGACATCTGCATATTAATATTGCATGGGACTCTTCAGATAAGCACTGCTAATTTCTGTGTTCTTCAAAAACATATGCTCACTCTCAATTATTTTTTTATTCTGTAGCAACAGCATCTTTAGCAGGAAACATACCCGGTAATTTATATCAAATGTCCTTCACACCTTCTGAAATACACTGAGTATAGGATATGTAGCTATGCTTCTGAAATTCTAACTAGGCTTTTGATACACCACCCTATTTCCTAAACAGATGTTACTCATTTCTTTCTGTTGATATTTGGTTATACAGAATGCTTTTCATCAAGGTTACCTACGTGGGGTCAATCCTGCAAGGTGCTGGGTGCCTTTTCTGAGATGCTGAGCACTCATCCCCCATTGTCTTGAGCAGGAATTATGGCTGACCAGCATTTTACAAGGGGATACTCAGCACGTAGCAGGATTATCCTCCAGGTGAAATTTGTATCCACTTGTGAAAAAAGCCAGTATATACCTCACTTAGTCACCTGATTACATTTAAAAAGTGATTTAAAGCATGCATTAAGGTTTTGACTTTCCTTTTGCAAACAGACTGTTTGCTATACGTTAAAAGTAAACGCAGTGCCATTCTTGACCAACAGGCTGACTTAACCTTGCCTTATTTGCATTAAATGGCAGTGACTATGACATCACTACTCACCAACCAGACAGCAGGAAGTCCTATGCAAAGGTCTTGGGGATTCATAAAGGTCTTTCTCCTGCCTGATTTGGTAAATTGTTATATCATATTCCATACCTGTCTAGAGGCCAAAGGCGTCTTTCAGGAGACTTTAGAATAGCAGAGTCTCCCATTAACATCAATGGTAATCCCTCGCAGGGTTTTTTAATGTCATCATACAGATTTTAGTCCCTCTCAGAAATCCATCTGATCACTGTGAGGATCCAGGTGGCTTGGCAGGTATGATACTCTCATTTTACAATAAGGACTAGATATGAAGGAGAGAAGAATTACTTATGCCAGCATTTACTCAAACAGCTATAGAACAGCCAATGAAAGCATTCATATGCTTTCATATGGTTACAGGCACGCAGAAAATGTTGACATAGCAAAACGTCACCTTGTTTCCTGAAGGGTAACAAAGTTTAGGAGAAAATACCCTGACTTCAGAGTTTTTGAGGGTAATAAGGTAACACAATTAGAACTCAAATTCCTACTAGTTTTGACGCTGTATCGAATAATGTCCTGGCAAAGTTGCAAGAGTCTCTGATGGGGCTCTCCGGTATCCCTCATTTCCAGATCGAGAAGTTTTTTCAGTTTTTCTGGAGGGTGCCATTCACAAACCTAATGATGGGGGAAATGCCAGCAATGAATACATGTTGGCTGAGGTGAAGACAAATGTTATGGTAATATAACCTCACTCACCAACGGATTCTGTAATGTAATGGTTTCCAAAGTAAGAAAATTGCACTTAACAGCAACTCTATAAAAATGGCCTCATGGGATCCTATTTTTATTGTGTCTCAGGGACTCCCGGCTCAAACTTGTTCTGGTTAGAAAAATAATCTTTTTGCTTTTAACTGCTGGAGCTGCAAACTCAACCTGGAATCTGGAAACCAAGATGAGTTGCTTCTGCTTTGTATATCTTTATTAGGCGTAATAAACCTGTAGACCAAATTCTGCCTTCAGCAACCCCCATGAAATCCCAGTGTCTTCAAATGCTGTTATGCCAGGGGCATGGAGCTGGCTCATGCAGCCCACAAATGGGCAAGGCCTACCTGTCCAGCACCTCTCTCAAATACCCTCTGCAAATAAGGGCACTATGGAACCCAGACAAGTCTATAATGCTGCCCTCCTCCAGTGGTACCATAGCCACCCTTCCTCAGGGTGAATCCGCCTCTAACACAAATGCTCCTGCAGGCTCAGCAAACTCAAGGGTAAATTTGACCCCAAGACAAAAAAAAAAAAAAAAAAAAAAAAAAATTGGCATTTCAAAGTAATGTAGGAAACATTTTCTTGCAAATGTATATTTTAATTTAATTATGCTATTAAAAGGTTTCATGATGCCACATTTTTAAATCCAGACAGCTATATTTTATTTCAAAACCTAACCACAAACTAAAAGCAAGTTCAATGCCATTTATGTGCTATAAAACTCAGCTGTCTTGGAAAGCTAAAGTTTTTAATCACTCATATCTATTACAATATATTTTCAAGCTGATTCCAAGGCTTTACCTTCTCTGTTACATCAGCAGCTTTCTGTATGACCTCCTCCATTATGATCTTACAGGCATCTTCTACAAATTTTTCTCCTGCTTTTGAATCTGTTATTGGGCCATTCAGAATGACACCATTCACCAAGACAGCATTCCTCTTCCT
>NW_020664435.1:3254615-3289746 GCF_002925995.2 Terrapene triunguis | reverse complement strand
CAGATATTTGCCTAGGCTACATAAAAAGCACTACTGAAGTCAGTACAAACTAAAATTTCCTAGACAATGATTTGTTTATGCTCTGTATACTATGTAAGTACAATATTTATATTCCAACAGATATATTTTATAATTATATGGTAAAAATGAGAAAGTAAGCAATTTTTCAGTACTAGTGTGCTGTGACACTTTTGTATTTTTATGTCTGATTTTATAAGTTTTTAAGTGAGGTAAAACGTGGGGGTACACAAGACAAATCAGACTCTTGAAAGGAGTATAGTAGTCTAGAAAGGTTGAGAGCCACTGAGCTAAATCATAAGCTGGAAAAAAAGCACTCTCTCACTACTGACAATGTATTAAACTCTGTACACATAGCCCAGTGTAATTAATGAAGTCCTTAGGGAAACAATTGCCATGGATCTTTGCATGCATTAAGAATGCAAAATTCGACCCTAGAATAGGAAGAGAACAGCTTTAAAAATAGAAATGATCTAATTTCATTAATTTTTAGATTAGATAGACAGACAGAAGGGACCATTGTGATCATCTGATCTGACCTCCTGTATAACACGGGCCATTGAACTTCCCCAAAATAATTCCTAGAGCAGATCTTTTAGAAACACATCCAATCTTCATTTTAAAATGGTCAGCGATGTAGAAGCCAACACAAACTTTGGTAAATTGGTCCAATGATTAAGTCCTCTCACCATTGAAAATTTACACCTTATTTGAAATCTGAATTTGACTAGCTTCAACTTCCAGCCATTGGATTTTTTCTGCCCATTGAAGAGCCCATTATTAAATATTTGTTCCCCATATAGGTACTTATAAGTTGATCAAGTCTGCCCTTAACTCTTTCTTTGTGAAGCTAAATAGATTGAACTCTTTGACTGTGTCACTATAAGGCATGTTTTCTAACCCTTTAATCATTCTCACGGCTCTTCTCTGAACCCTCTCCAAATAATCAACATGTTTCTTGAATTGTGGGGCACAAAGCCTGAAGTAAAAAAAGATGCGGGAGGTGACAAGCAGCTGGCTTATTAGGTCCGCATTAAGCACACTAGGTTTCTTTCTCCTCTAACCCTTCTTCCACCATTCAGATCTTTTTCTTTCCTCATGGAGCAATTCCCAGCATCATTTCCAGCGGCCTTATGCTCTTAACTCCCTCCCTCCGTCCCAACATCTAGCCTGATTGTTCTGACCACACCACCTTTGTCCCTCTCCTTCAATTCTTCCACTGGCTCCCCCTTCTCCACTGCATCAAGTTCAAGCTTCTCGCAATTGCTGTCAAAGCCCCCTCCCCAACTCTACTCCTCTCCTGATCTCATCATATCACCCCACATCCAATCTGCTCTCCAATGATGCCATATCTTGCTTGTCCACTTCTCCGACAACCATCTCAATGCTTTCTTCCCTACCACCCTATGCATTGGATGCACTTCCTGAGGTGATCCACAAAGCCCTTCTCATCATCCCCTCATATAGATTTTTCCTGAAGCCACACTGCTTTTATATCATTAGGAAACTAGCTGACTAAGGCATCTACTTACCTACTTCACTTATTTATCTTATGAGAGAAGACCAGGAGTCCAATTTTGGCTGAGATGAGCATAAAGTGGAGGGTGAGACATTAAGGAGGAGAGGTCAGAGAAATAGGCTGAGCTGTGAGATTGAACAGACAAAGACAGGCCAGAAGTGGAGAGGTAGTTCTGCGACTATTCATGGGTGCAGAAGTGGTAGTTAAGGCCATGTGAGTGGATAAGGTTACCCGTAGATAGGGAGCACAGAGTGAAGAGAGGGTCTAGGACAGAGCCCTGTGTGAACTCCCATTGGAAAGTGACAGAGGGGAAGACTATCAACCAAAAGAGACACAAAGTACAGCCAGAGACGTGGCAGGCGACCCGGTACTACAATAGGGCAAGAAAGGACAACATCTCAAGCAGGAGGGAGTGGTCAGCAGTATCAAAATGCAGCAGGGAGGTCAAGGAAAATGAGAATGAAATGGAGACCCTGAGATTTGAGTAGGAAGAAGTCATAAGAAACCTTGATGAGAACAGTTTTGGTGGAGTGGAGAGGACAGAAATCTGGTTTGAGGGGGATCCAAGATGAAGTTGGGGCAGAGGAACTCGGGGTAAAGATTGTAGACTGCACATTCTATGAGTTTGAAGGGGAAAAAGGGATGAGGGGAGGAGGTAGTCAGAGAGACAGACAAAGACATCTTCACCTCTCAGCACCCAGCCCTCTTCCACATGTAGGAAGCATTGAGAAAAAAAACTGCCAGGTTTTCTGAGTTTGCTATCCCTTCCACCATCGACTTTACCATGAGAAGGAATGGTAGGGCATGAAGTTGATTTATGCAAAGATATCCCATTATTAGTCTTGACAAAATTCAATTTTTATTTTTTTCATAATTTCAACAGATAATATTGATGTTTTATTTTTAAACATTTTTTCACTATTTTTATTAATTTCAATATTCACAGTTTTGGGAAATTAAGGGGTGTTTACTGTAAGTAAACTAGAAGATTCAAAAAGTTAAAGCTTTGTCATCATTAAAACACAAATGGGCTGACGTCACATGTCAAAATGTACAAAGTAAATATCCTTAAATCAAACTCCAGTAAGTTTGCAAGCAGCATTTTTCTTATTTTGCCTATCTGTAAATTTTTATCAAATATTTTTGTTCATCATTTTGTGTGTATACAGTGAAATCAACGTTTACCAGCATTTACCAATAAAAATCAATCCTTCCAAGCCTGTCCATGATCTATTAGGATAAATCATTACTCTATAGATCCCTTATGATTATTTTGTCTCCAATCACACAAAACAAAAAAATAAGAAAATCCAAGGTGAAGTCTGTCAATCTAGACTTGATTTTGATCTTGAATCTATATAAACCATAAGTAATTCCAGTGACGTAAATGGAAAAACACTGGCTTAAAATCAGAGATAATAATTCAGCCCATTGTTCCGAGGTATTATATCATTACATATTACTGAAGGAATCTCTAGAAAAGAAAGCTCTGGCTCCACAAAGGAGCTACTCCTACACATTGCTCCATGATCCCATCAACAGTTCGGCTCCTTAAGGAGCAGTGCTATCATTGGCTCTCTTGCTTATGCCTGTAAAATCAAAAAGTCCTCTCCAAAGTGACAAGGAAACTACAGGCATGGCACAAAAGTCAATGCTGCAAGGGACCACATTAACTTATGTGCCAATATCCACTGGGTTACAAGCGGTGGCTATTCACTGGTCCCACCCTGGCATGATCAAGAGCTTTCTAGCCAGGACACTGCATTATTGCCATAGAAGGGCTTGTCTAGGCTTCAGTGGAGTGGGGAAGCAAACTGTGGCAGCAACACTCTCCCTCTTCACATTCTTTTTAACTCTCCTGTCAATTTTTAATTCTTTTTTGCTCCTATCTGCACTTCCTAGCAGAAGCAAACATGTGACCCTTTATGTTGACCTAAATAAATGACTGCCTATTTCCAGCATGCTGCCTGACAGCATGAAGCACATTCACTTCGGATATCAGTCACAATTCACATTCCCACATGGAGGAAGCAAGAGAAATACAAAATATAGCCTAGAAATATGGATGCAGTTTGTAGGTCCATAAAGAAATCCTTTCAATCCCATGACGTTAACTTTCTGCAGGCACAAAGTAGCTACTCAATTTTCTTCTCATTATTAGGACAAATAAGTTCAAATTCTGACCTGAAGTGGCCAGTCAGTCCTCCTATGAACTTGCCAACTTTTATAGATGCACATACTAGCTTCCATTAAAGTATTATTTTTACTTTTAATATTGTCTGAAGGAAGAATATGACTCTTAATTGGTAAATTTAAGTTGCTAAAACCCCCTCTTGTACCAAGCTTAATGTACCAGGCTTTTTAATCTTAATTAAAAAGATACACGTTCTCTTGTAGAGCCAACATAGAACCTCACTAACAGGCAAGTAATATTCCATCCCTTCTTCAACTGAAAGCCACATAGATCAATTCCCATCTTGCTTTAGAGCACACCTAAGCAGGAGATTGTACACAATGTCCAGCTTTGAAAAATCTGAGGTTTTTCTCTATGAAAACAAAGTTGATAGATTTCAGAAGATTTGCAGGATCTGGGTTTAGTGAGGAATGGGAAGACACCTACCTGCTCTTTGGGCACACTGAACAGGGAATTAGGGATTATTTTTGAATTTAGATTCAGTTCTCCCTTTGATGTATGTCTGACCCCCTTAAATGTTAACAGAATTTACACACAGATGGGAAAATACTGTCCCTCTCTCTTCTACAGATGCTGTGAGCTTCACATGCAGCACCATTCATTTAGACCTACAGAGCAGGGGCTGGGGCTAGGATCTGAGAAGGCTACAAATGGGAGGCACACCACCTGTATAGCTGTTGCAAAGTTTTCCCCAGATTGCTCTTTTGGGAGAACAGGATTTTCTCCATGCAGAAAAAAAATGGAGCGGGGGAGGGGAGACAGTTCCTATTCTGTTCCCAGAACCTGCAGATGTCAGCAGGGCTGATGAACAGTAGGGAAAGGGGGGGACAATTGTACTGGGGCCCCTCAAAACAATCTGTAACTGGGGTGAAAAGGGAGGAGTTGGGGCCCCAGCAAACATGATGTACCGTGGCCCAAAATTTCTCTCGACAGGCCTGGATGACAGAGGCTGTGCCAAAGCCACAAGGCTACCCTTGTGCCACTGAATCAGTCCCACCTCAGATCTCCTAGCCCAAATGGAGACATGTTGCCAGGACTTCCTCATCTTCTATTGCTCTTAGAACAACCCCTCATGGGGCTCTGCAGAAAAGTTAGTGCAGCCTTGTTCTGCACTAAACTTTCCCATGGGGTTGATTGTAGGGTAACAGTAGGTGTTCTCCCAACCTTGCCTTTCTGCACTGACAGGTTACCAGTCCCCAGACAGATATTTGCAGATCCTGGGGCGGGGGATAATGCTGTGGAGACAGCTGATTCCTTCCTGCTTCTCCCCCCACCCCCACAGAAAGGATTAGACTTATGTACAGATTGCAGGGGACATCTGGCTGTTAGTTTTTATTCAGTCCTTATTCAGGTAAATTCCCATTCATTTAAATGTGAGTTTACTTGTTTAAGCACTGAGTAAGGCAGTTAGGACTTGGCCCTCAGTACATTCTTAAATTAGTCTGGAGAACAACATGCTCTCCATTTACTCAATCAATTTCTTAATAGCTTTTGCTATAGACTTCCACTTTAGCCTCTGAGCCAAATTCTAGCCTGGAATACACCACATAGATGTGGCTTCAATGGAAATTAATAGGAATTACAAATTTTTGCACCCAAAAGCAGAATTTGGCCCTAAATATACACATTTTCTGTGTTGGCTGGGTTTGAGTTTTGCAGGCCAAAATGTGGACTTAAAGTATTGTGACTCTTACAAATATCGCAAGACTTGCTGTAAAACTGATGTTTTACTTTAAGCCCCAGCCGCTACTCTTACATGAGAATCTGAGATTTCAATGTTTAATATTTTTATAGTAAATTGTATCCCTCATGGCTCCAGTTTCACAAGCGTGAAAACATGACCAGAATGTACCCTAGAAGTTCAGAAGGCCAGGAAAACGCCAAAACTATTCTTTTTTAAATCTCACAATTTTTAAGCAAAGCTTATGATTAGGGCCCTACCAAATTCACGGCTATGAAAAATGTGTCACAGACTGTGAAATCTGGTCCCCCCTTGTGAAATCTAATCTTTTGTGTGCTTTTACCCACTACTACACAGATTTCACTAGAGAGAACAGTGTTTCTCAATTTGGAGGTCCTGACTCAAAAGGGATCATTGGGGGTGACAAGGTTATTGTAGGGGGGTTGCGGTACTGCTACCCTTACTTCTGTGATTACTTCAGAGCTGGGCAGCCGGAGAGCGGCGGCTGTTGGCCGGGTGACAACTTCTGAAGGCAGTGTCCCACCACCAGCAGTGCACAAGGAAGGGAGGCAATACCATACCATGCCACCCTTACTTCTGTGCTGCTGCTGGCGGCGGCTCTGCCTTCAGAGCTGGGCTCTCTGCCAGCAGCTGCTGCTCTCCAGCTGCCTAGTTCTGAAGGCAGCGCTGCCACCAGCAGCGCAAAAGTAAGGGTAGCAGTACCCCAACCCCCCCCCACACACACACAATAACCTTGCGACTCCCCCCCCCCAATCCCTTTTTTTTTTTTTGGTCAGGACCCTTACAATTACAACACCATGAAATTTCAGCTTTAAATAGCTGAAATCATTAAATTTACTATTTTTAAAATCCTATGACTGAAATTGACCAAAATGGACCATGAATTTAGTAGGACCTTACTTATGATTTCTGGGGGTCCAACTCATGTTTTTTTTTAAATGTTCTGAATTGGCAATACTGGACTTGGAGCAACCTTTAATTTTCCACTTTTAAATGGCATGGTAGCTGGTTTAAATTGTGGGCTCTTAATACCCGTTTTTCCAAGCCACAAAGCCAACAATGTCATTTTAAACTGTATGAAGACCTAAAGCTTTTAACTGTACTTTTCCTTTTAGAGACTATTCCAAACATCATGGTCAAAATAGCATTACTTTATTGTCTATTTCTAGTGGACTTTAAAACTCAGTTGTTTAGAAGGGGCTTTGAAACACACACACAGTGGGTCTAAGAAAGCCCTTTGTGTTTCACATGTAGCCCACATGCTAAAACAGCATCTTCCCCCGTACGTGTCTTACGTAATAATAAACACATGATCTATAGATGGTGTGATAGTGACACACTTCTTTGTTTTGCATTTTAAAAGCTGGAAGCAGCATTCTAAGCCGACTTAGAGAGAAGGCACACACAGAAAGTACACCAGCAGCAAGTGCAGTTTCAGGTAAATGGCTCAAGGCTAGAAGCAATGCTAAAACATTAGCAAATGGAAGTGCTCTAAATCGGAGATTAAGGATTACTGACTGTTCAAGATGGCCTGTGACAAACAGAGGGACTGATCCAGCTCCCATTCAAGGCAACTGGGGATTTAGCCATTGGCTTCAGTGGGAGCAGGATCAAGCACATAATTCTGACATTTCATTCTGAAAGTACAATATTCTACCTCAAAAGCTTAATATTTTCAAACCAGCATTCCATTTTTATGATCAATATTATTTTCCTCAAAAGAAAGCAGAAAATATGAGCTCCTAAAGTTGAAACAATACACACAAAAACAATACTCTCTTTGATGTTATCTTTTTCACTATGCAAGCCTTATTAACAGTTAAATATGTGATTCTGTGTTTGCATAAAATAGAAAAACCTTTGCTGCTATATTCTCACTCTGCAAAACGAAACTGGAGCCTTGTGCTTGACACATTCTAACAGCATTTATTTGAGTAGAATAAAATGTCATGGGGAGATTTACTACTTACAGGAGGCACAGAACTAGAGGGGGGATGGGTGAGAGGTTGCACTGTGAGGGACACAGCTTGTGTCTAAATATAAAGCACCAAATCCTGCTCAGATTGCTCATGAAATAGTCTCGTCACTAAGTGAGTAAGGAGAGCGGGATTTGATCCAAAAGAGTAAATCACAAATTGTAACAAAAATTCATTTCACTAACTTCATCTGCATTCATCCTAAATAGATTTTAATTTTAAATCATGGATTCAACCTCTCAAAATTGTAAAAATTCTTTCTTGTATTAAATACTAATTGCTAGTACTCCCTCCAAAAGTATTCTGCATCTTTTGTATGAAGTGAATTAAAAACAATTGGACAAATTCAATTTTGAACTGTCTGCCCTCCAGTGTACACTGGTTTGTTGTTATTGTCATGCTGCACATTATAATATCAAAACTTAATCTGTGCTGTGCTATATGATCATTGTTATGTATGCCACTCGTGATATAGATTTTTTTTTTTTAATAATTTCTTTGTAAATGTCCATGATTAAAGTAAAGCTTGTCTGGTGATACAGCAAAATATATTGTTTTGTGGTAAACCCATTTCTCAGGCCTGCTACTAAGGAACAGCTAAAGATTACAGATGAAAAGTTTGTTAGAATCCATCATATGATGCTTAAAGTTGCACTTGGGTAATCCACCCAGGGCACCAAAGCAGCTGTATCACACCACTCCGGCCCCATAAGATTGCAAAGAAAATCCTCAAGTGTTGTAGAGTTGGCATAGTGGCTCCTACACCACATCTCCTCCCTGCTGCTGGTGAAGGGGACATGGCCTGAGGAAAGGGGGCATGGACAGGGTGCTTGCCTTTGAAATGCTCTAACTTCTATCTAGAGGCTGGCCCTGTACACAACAGCCCCAGGATTGTCATAGTGCAATGGTGAACCTTATGGTGCAGAGCCTGAGGTGCTGTAGACCTCTTTTAGCCACACACAAATCCCAAAGTTGGCAAGAAGCCACCTTGGCCCTGGATGTAGGATAGCGTAGCCTCTGGGCTACGCTAACTTGTGCCTCGTTGCAACAGTCCCTGTTCCAGTAGATGGGAATTACTGAAGTTCGACTATGCTTTGAAAAAGCCCACATACCTGATTTGCCCCGTATGAGAGGAAGGGTTAGGAGGAGATGGCATGGACATGGCTATGCCAGCCATATGCCACTCAAAGATTCCTCTCTGCTGGGTAATCTGTGGTCAGGCAGCTAAAGTGGCTCAGACTGACACGAAGCAGCCTCATCAGGAGCCACGTCCTGCCCCTAGTTGTTTCCAGAATCCTGAACAGATGCAGTCTGAGTGCGAGTGCTTATAAAGCATTATGCCTCTGCCCAAACACCCTGCCCACTGAATGCTTACTAAGCATGACAGTATCAAGCAGGACATCTTAATAATGAAATAAAAACCACCAACCAAAAATAACCAAAGACAAAGTAGCAGGGTTCTACACTGCAGCTCAGGAGTGGATGTTAATATTTAAGAATGACATTTTGATGTCCCAGCCAAGTAATTGAAAGAGTGATTCATGCTGTAATATTTTCCAATTAGGGAAAGAGGCTGAAGAAAACTGGGATTCATCTTAAATTGAAACTGAGAAATGGCAGGTGCTGAGTATGAAATAGAAATCCTATTTCCCTGACCCCAATGAGATGCAGCTTGCTTATATGTTCTAATGTTTAATATCTGCAAATGATGTAGCGAGTATATCAGACATAAAATGGTTCTTATGTAAATTAAAAATGGTCACATTATAATGAATATTTTACTGCATATGATATTTTCGGGTCCGTAACAAGTTCAAATAGCTAAAATTTGATTGGTTGTTCCTATTCATTGGTCCCAAAACAACTACAGAAATGCCCTCTGACTCCTCTGCTATTCACTGGAACATCAAGGGAAAAACTGGACATAGGTCTTTTTAAATGGAGGTCTTCCTACATGATTTTAAAAGCAATGCATGACAGTCTTTAATTTTATGCAAGTGTTGTATTCTTTTTTTGGTCATTTAAAAACATATTTAAACACCAATCTTTACAAATTCAGCTGAGGAAGCAGTCATTTACTAAAACAGCACATGTTAAACAACACAAGTTAAAATGTAGAAGTATATAATTAAAAAGGAAACTTCAAATTTCTTCTCTATGTGGTTATTTTTTATGAATTCAGTTGCAGCCAAAATAAGTCTGTTTCTGGACTTATTTTTTTAATTCATACTGTACATTTTACAAAATTTCTGCTTCAACAAAGTACATCTTAACAGTGGTGATCTTAGTCCTTACGCTAACTACATTACCTTCACAAAACTCCTCTAGGAAAGGTAAGTATATCAGCTCTACCACAGACTTCCTGCATGGCCTTGGGCAAATGACTTAATCTCTCCGCGTCAATACCCCACGTGTAAAATGGTGATAATAATATATATCTTTTTTTACCTTTACCTATATCTACATAGATTGTAAACTCTTGGTGGCAGGGACCATCTTTTACTGTGTATATGTAGAGGGCCTAACCCACAATTAGGGCCCAAATCTCCGTTGTGGCCACTGTATACAAATAATCATAATGTAGCTGCCTTTCTGTGCCTCTCTTACCACTTCCAAAAATAGGAACAATGTCACACAAGCAGGTCAGTAACAGAGCCAGGATTAGAATTCACAACTTCAGTCTTCCAGCCACATTACACCAGACTCTTGTCAAATACGGCTTTGGGCACATCTAGGGGAAGCCCCAAGTTCCATGCACCATTAATAACACTGCTGGTCTGACAAGCAGGGCACAATCATGGGTTGGGACCCCAGTTGGACTCCATAGATCTTACCCTGCATAGGGCCAACTATGCTTTTAAGTTATTTAGCATACATGTGTGTTTTTGGCAGTACCTCTCCCAGAACTTCAAGAGACAGGATCAATGAGTGACAGTGCACATGAATGGCTCCCAGTCAGAACCAGACTACCCTCAAGGGAGAGATATTTAGGGTCATAGTAGCCTAAGTCAGGGGTCATAGTAACCTAGTGCCAAGAGTGTCATGTATGCTAAAATCATCAGCTGGCTGGACTGAGATCACATGGTTCAAGCCAGCTGAAAAGGGAACCACAGCTATAGGTAGTACACAACTCTCCTGTACTTGTGACCTACCTTTCACATTTTTCCCAGCTGCCCATGGGCAGGGTGAGTGCAGGCCTTTCTTGACCATTCTGCTTGCTTCCCTTACATAATTTGTCATTTCAGGTCAGCTTCTGCATTGTACTACATGAACATCAGTTATATATGATGTGTTGTTGCCTGCGGTGTCTCATTTTGCCAAGTTTCCTAGCTCTGTAACACCATATGTTCGCATCAAAGACAGCAACAATACTGGATGATTGAGTAGTGCTTGATAGAAAAAGAGGTTTCAGAAGACCGACAGTATCAATGTGGAAGACACATTGAGACAAACATTGGCAAGACAGCTCACATAGCTAAGGGCGGGGAAGAAGCATCAAAGGAGAGAACCATGCCTGGTAAGACCCTGCCATTTTTCAGTAGAGGGGAATCATTATGAGGAAGCCCAATATTGCATAAGACTGGGCTGCTGAGATAAGGGTAGCACACACAAATCTAGGGCAAGCACAGGGATATTCTGAGATAGAGGGATCAGCTATATAGTTATTGCTACCTCAATAAATAAATAATTTTTTGCTCAGCAAGGACTACCAATACCTAGTAATTTTGATGGTGTTCAAAATATACATATGATCCTTTGATTTTTTTAAAAAAAAACATCTGTTTTATTGTTGCTTGCCCATATTTAGTAATTTTTTCATAATAATTTGGGCTGTCAATTATTGCAGTTAACTCACGTGATTAACTCAAAAAAATTAATCGTGATAAATTAATCGCGAATAATTAGTTTTAATCACACCATTAAACAATAAAATATCAATTGAAACAAACATTTTTGGATGTTTTTCTACATTTTCAAATATATTGATTTCAATTACAACAGACTACAATGTACACAGTGCTCACTTGATACTATTTTTATTACAAATATTTCATTGTAAAAATGATAAAATAGTATTTTTCAATTCACCTCAAATACTGTAGTGCAGTCTCTTTATCGTGAAAGTGCAATTTACAAATGCAGATTTTTTTTGTTACATACCTGCACTCAAAAACAAAACAATGCAAAACTTTAGAGCCTACAAGTCCACTCAGTCCTACTTCTTGTTCAGCCAGTCATTAAGACAAACAAGTTTGTTTACATTTGCAGGAGATAATGCTGCCCACGTCTTATTTACAATGTCATCAGAAAGTGAGAACAGGTATTTGCATGGGACTTTTGTAGCTGGCATTGCAAGGTATTTACGTGCCAGATATGCTAAACATTCATATGCCCCTTCATGCTTCGGCCACCATTCCAGAGGACATGCTTCCATGCTGATGATGCTCATTAAAAAAAATAATTTCTGACTGAACTCTTTGGTGGAGAACTGTACATCTCCGGCTCTGTTTTACCCGCATTCTGCCATATATTTCACGTTATAGTAGTCTCGGATGATGACTCAGCACATGTTCATTTTAAGAACAGATTTGACAAAATGCAAACAAGGTACCAATGTGAGATTTCTAAAGGTAGCTACAGCACTCAACCCAAGGTTTAAGAATCTGAAGTGCCTTCCAAAATCTGAAAGGTATGAGGTGTGGAGCATGCTTTTAGAAGTCTTAAGAGCAACACTCCGATGCAGAAACTACAGAACCCGAACCACCAAAAGAGAAATCATCCTTCTGCTGGTGGCATCCGACTCAGATGATGAAAGTGAACATGCGTCAGTCCACACTGCTTTGGGTTGTTATCAAGCAGAACCCATCATCAGCATGGACACATGTCCTCTGAAATGGTGGTTGAAGCATGAAGGAACATATGAATCTTTAGTGCATCTGGCATGTAAATATCTTGTGATGCCAGCTACAACAGTGCCATGCAGATGCCTGTTCTTACTTTCAGGTTACACTGTAAACAAGAAGTGGGCAGCATTATCTCCTGCAAATATAAACAAACTTGTTTGTCTTAATGATTGGCTGAATAAGAAATAGGACTGAGTGGACTTGTAGGCTCTAAAGTTTTACATTGTTTTACTTTTGAATGCAGGTTTTTTTGAACATAATTCTATATTTGTAAATTCAACTTTCATGATAAAGAGATTGCACTACAGTATTTGTATTAGGTGAATTGAACAATACTATTTCTTGTGTTTTTTACAGTGAAAATATTTATAATAAAACACACAAAGTGAGGACTGTATACTTTGTATTCTGTGTTGTAACTGAAATCAATATATTTGAAAATGTAGAAAAGATCTAAATATATTTAAATTATATTGTATTCTATTATTGTTTAACAGTGCAATTAATGGAGAGATTAATCACAATACATTTTTAATCGCACGATTAATCGCAATTAATTATTTTAATTGCTTGACAGCCTTAATAATAATCAAGAAGATTTACTTAAAAACAGCTAATTAGCAAAAAATGTGCCTACTCTAGGTTTGATAAGCTGGTTCCCTACTTAAAAAAAAAAGATTCATTTGAATTTTCTATAAGCATATTTTTAAATTTGGGGACACTAAAATTGTCTCTGCCTTTAAGTATCTATTTACTTCTTGTTTGTTTGGATCTCATTACATTTTCAGAGGTGTAGTCCTCTCTTCACGCATGCACTTAACTCAGTGATGCACGTGCATTCGAA
Organism: Terrapene triunguis; assembly: GCF_002925995.2. Classification (NCBI taxonomy): domain Eukaryota; kingdom Metazoa; phylum Chordata; order Testudines; family Emydidae; genus Terrapene; species Terrapene triunguis. Next base: position 3,276,589 of record NW_020664435.1, on the reverse strand, counting down.
GTAGAATTAGACCCCTTTGATTCCTTATAATCACAAAATCTATCATTTTATGATCACATTCCCTCAAACTGCCTTCCACCTTCACTACCAATTCCTCCCTCTTGGTAAGAATCAAATCTAAAATGGCTGTCACCCTGGTTACTTCCTCCATCTTCTGAAACAAAAAGTTGTCCCCAATACATTCCACAAATGTACTGGAAATTTTGTGTTTTGCCATATTACTTTTCCAACAGATGTCTAAGTAGTTAAAGTCCCCCATTATCATCAGGACTTGTGTTTTGGATATTTATGCTATTTGTTCCAGAAATGCCTCATCCACCTCCTCTTCCTGATCTGGTGGTCCATGATGTCACCCTTACTTCCCACCCCCAAGTCCCCTTTATCTTTACCCAGAGACTTTCATCTGGTCTGCCTCTCACCTCCTTCTGGACTGGAGAACAAGCGTGTTTGTTCTTAACACATAATCCACCACCTCCTCCCTTTTTATCTTGCCTGTTCTTCTTGAACAAGCTTCCTGAACCCCTCTATACCAATATTCCAGTCATGAGACTTATCCCAAGTCTCTGTGACACCAAGTAAGTCATAATTTAGCTTATGTACTAATACTTCCAGTTCTTCCTGTTTATTCTCCATTCTCCTTGCATTTGTGTATAGACCTCCAAGATTCCCTCCATGTACACACATAAACCCCCATTATTGCTAATAAGAGACACCCGTGTGCACAGAGGGCAAAAAAAAAACCCAAACAGAAATATTGGCGCAAGTTGACCGTGTCCAGCCAATTCTTCTTAAATGGACAATTCTGATGCTTTACAAACAATTGCCTCCAACAACCTCTGCAGTCCGTGACTGCAAATGATCAAACAAAAAGGGTTGCTGGAAAGTTAACTTTTTTTGTTATTGCAACGTTGCAAGCAAAAATGTTTTCTATGCATATTTTGGATAAATGTTAAAAAGTTACTGTCCTATATTTGAATATTTAAAAGGAACACAGAAATGCAAGTCTGTGTATTTCAATTTTTCCATGCTTCATGTTTAAACATACTGTAAATGCTGATGGAAATCTAAATGCCCTTCAAATAAGAAGACAGCTTACATTAAGTAGGAAGGAATTCAGGCATATGAAATATAAATTGTCAAATAAGCAATAAGAACAGAGTTAATGTGCAATAAGATTCCCAATGCATTATAATATGACAATTTCTAGCTATGTAATTGACAAGATATCTTAATCAAATAAGACATTATTTATCATGCTTCTCAAATGTCAAGTTAAGCTATCTTACTAAACACTCTCTAAATGCTGAGAAAAATCTTTATAATTGTAATGAAGTTTGCATGTACTTATATATAATGGCTTTATTCTATGCTGTCTTGATTTTTTGCAAATATGTTTCTTTTCTTGCAAGTAATTGATATTAACATACGATGCCATGTCTCTCTTGTCAAATGAGATTTTAAGACAAAGAAAGGGATTTATCCTGCAGTCCTTACTCTGGTCAAACTACCAGGCAACCTTAACTTCTGCTGCATTTGCTAGGTTGCACATCACACAATTTCGGGTGGAAGCATCCTACATGAAATAGATGTTCTCTGGCTCATCTCTCCATTCTGCCAGCAGCAGCTACAGTGTAGCTCCCCAATCGTGCACTATTCACACAGAGGAGCATCCAGCAGTTTAGAATCAAAAGGGAGCATATTGCATAATCTGTGCTCCTGTCCCCCGTGATTTTTGGCACCGATTCTATTCTGCTCTATCTGATGGGCTAGAGGGGGTTCGTATGAGACTCTTCTGAATGGGCTCTAAAGGCTGAGTCTATGAAGGAGGATCTCAGCTTTCATGTTATTAAAAAAATACGTAAGTTTCTGGGCCTCTTTCTTGCCAAGATAGACTGGGAAAAGTTAATTGATGTGTGCATGCACGCACACACAAACATTTGGTTTTTACATACAACATGTTAGTTGAAGTACGGGTGTATCCTAAAGAATCATCTTGCGGATCCTCTCCACAATGATTAAGTTGGCCCTGTTCATAATGGAGTCATAATTTATGGAGAAAAATTGGGCTACAACTGACAGCAAGTGGTTTGAACTTGTTTCAAACCCCATCCAAAAAAATGCTAAGGCTGGCTCTGCTTGTTTAAATTTTCAGCCCCTTCTGAGAGCTCCCACTATTGCTGTGACTGTAGTAGCTGCTGCGAGAGCTCTAGATACATACCAGGGATGAACCAATGTCACTCCTGCAACTCTTTCCACTTTGCCAAGCACTGCCGTAGTGCAAAATGAGAGCCATACTACTGCTGCACTGAGTGGGAGTCCTGTAGTCACTGCACCCCACCTCTCCTCCCACTGATGCCTGCACAGTCCTACTAGGAGCATTATGAGCTGGTACTGAAAAGGAACATGGAGCCATTTCCTACCAGCCAGAGGAGAACTACCCATGCATCAGCCCAAAGATCAGCTCTCAAAACTCTCACGTGCTACAGGAGACCTCCAGCAGTTAGGGGAGATCTGCCCTCCTCAAGAACTGAAGAGGACCCATTCCCCAACGGACTACCCAGCCCATCACTGGGGGGACCCACTCCCCACCTGACCTATCCCAACTACCTAAGTTGGCAAGACAACATGCCTGCAAACCACTGCCACCAGCAGAAGTCACAGAGCCACCCCCTTGCCCCACCACTGCTGTTGTGAAGAACACCTGCCAGATAGGGAAACCACTTGGAGGACCTTCAGTGAAGTAATGGGCAGCTGGACACATAGCGGGTCAAAAAGTACTATGAGAGGTGGTGGAGGGATGGAATGATTCTTGGGTATAGAGGAAAAATATGAAAGTTACAGATGCTTTTGTGAGGAGAGAGAGCACAGAAGTAGCTTACACAAGGAATGTCATGTGCACTGCTGACTAGGCCCATCATTTTAGAGGGAGCCCCTTATTTAAATTTTTATAAACACCAACACCATTGCACAGCAGAAGGAAACACAGGGGCCGCTAGCTGTGCATTTCAGTGAGTCTGACACAAATTAGTGGCCACTAAAAGTTTATTTTTAGTTTTGTCTTGATAAAGAAAATTAAAATTTGTTTGAGATCAGTAATTTTCAAGGATGCTCAGTCCCATGTGAGTCTCTCTCACACAGTAGGATGTCTGGAATTACAGTGTATACTACAGCATATTTCACAACACACCAGAAATGTCATGTAGCTATATGACATTCATTTGACTTATGGGAATCTAAAAACAAAACAAAAGAACGTGGTTCTTAAATAATAAGAATCCGGAGCTTTCATTTAAAAGTATATTTTATTGTTATTTTTGCTGATTTACAATTTTTCCCCACAAATAAAACGCTCAAGATTTAAATCCCAAAACAATGTAAAAAAGTTGAGATCCTGGAAGGTAGGAATCTAGGACACAAACTCTCACCCTGTGGGTTGCAACCAGGTCTCGGGGGTTGCAGCAACCCTTACTTTATAACTAGAAGGAAGGGGGCTCCAAAACCTTTTTTCTGTTGTAACGGGGTCATGGTATAGAAAAAATTGCACTGATCTAGAATATTCTTCTTGAGCTTATGGGAGGTGGAAGGTCCATCCCTAAGTACCTCTTTTTTAAATTTCCAGACTAGCAATAGTTTCCCCCATTATTTTTTAATGAAGTATAAACATACTTATGTACAACAACTTTATTCTACGCTATCCGATTTCTTGCAAACATAGCTCATTGAATAGTACAGAATAGAATCAGGGCCAATGGGGATTAAAAATGAATGAACAAAAGACCAAATTAATGGTAATGTCAAAATTCAAGAAACAGACTAGCCTAGTCATTAACATTGTAGACAAACAAGTAGGTAACTTCCACTACATGGGTTCCATCATTACATGGGACAATCTCTATGAAGATGACATGAACAAGCAGATAGCTACTGTCAGCAGAACGTTCATGTGTCTGAATATAAAAGTTTCAAACCTTAAATCAGTGTCCACGACAGATAAAACCAGATTATACACAATGGTCATTGTACCCACATTACTTTATGGTTGTGAAACATAGGTACTGACAAAAGCATCTGGAGCAAAAGCTGTAAACATCTGAAATGAGGTGTCTGCACTATATCATAGATGTGACATAGCATTTCTTAGGCATTCTAGTCATCTATAGATGACTGAAAGTACAGGGCATGATTGCAATCATCAAAAGGCACCAAGTAAAATGGTTTGGTCACATTGCTAGGCATAAAGGAGACAGTGGTATAACATGGTATTCAAAACCATCCAGGCAGCACTTGATTTTCAGAACAATCAGGCTCAAACGGTGGTTCAAAACAGATGTGGATGGAATCTGCTCATAAGCTTGGCCCTATCCAAGCTCACCACTGGAGAAAGAAGAGGATGATGAATAGTTTTTTCCACTCAAGAAACCAGTAAATTGCACATTTCTAATTTTTGCAAGTTAGTGGTATAGCAGTAACCTAAATGTATAAATGCACCAAACTATATGCTCTTGACAGTTATCCTGTCAAACCTCATTAAAGGTACCACAATTATATGAAAAATAGGTCTCTCTCATCCCTAACATCTACAAACTTATGTTTTAAGCTTTTTTTGTCCATTACCTGTTCATTTAACAGCTCTCTTCCTTTTAATATAGCTCAGTGTACTACTGTTCTAGCTTTCCGGTGTAATAACTAATGCATTTATAAAATAGGTTTATTTTTATTTTCCTAAGGTACTTGCTTCAAAGAGCATCATTATGTTTCTGTGCATACTGATGTCCAGAACAAGGGGTGGGTGGAGGGGCTAAGTATTGTTCTTTAAAGAGCACTTATTTTAACAAAAATACTGCATTACAGTATTCTATAGTACTTGTTCGAAAGACTATAGCATCTTAAAGGGTTTTCAGTACATTACTGGAGCACTTTTATAAAGGGAGGTTATTTATATCCTACACCCATTCATTTTGACGGGCTCCATAAATTGATGTGAAAGTTCCTGCTATAGGAGAAATACATCAAGGAGACCAGCAAACCCCCTTCCACACCATTATCCCAAGGAAATTCCTCAGAACTCCCGCACTTTTCCACCCGTGACATCCCAAAGACACCTTCACTCCAGGCACTGCCCCCCAGCTCCAAAGGCAGATGATTTTTCATTGTGGGTAGGCAGGGAAAGGTGCACTCACGCCCAGGGACATGTGCACTCAGTAGGGTTGCCAATTTTGGTTGGACATATTCCTGGAGGTTTCATCATGTGACAATCTTTAATTAAAGATTAATCCGGAGACAGTGTGGCGGGGGACACATGGGGTCACATATCTGTCTACCTCCCCTCTCCCACCCCCCCATTTCTGGGACCCCCAGCAGTGAGGCGGCAGTGGCTCCCCCTGATGGCAGCACTCACCATGTGTCTGTGCAGCACAAGGAGGGAGGAAGCAACAGGGCAGCTGGCTGTGGGCTGAGCTTCCCCCTGCTACATGGGGCTGCTTCTCCTTCGCTGCTGCTGGAGTCCCAGCACTTCCCACTGCCTGCTTTGCAGACGGTCCGCTGAGGCAAGTCATGGGAGCATCTTCTAGATCAGGAAGAGGACCTGCTACGTGGTGCTCAGTGCCAGGCAGCTCAGGTGGGGCCCCATCCAGCCCAAGAGCCCCAGGGGAGCAGGCTGGGGGGGGGGAAGAGTGGGAAAGGGGAGAGGCGGACCCTGCAGCCTCCAATGTGCCTATCAAGAAGGTGTTTTGGGGGCATCATATTCCCCCCTCCAATAAGAAGTGTCTTGCTAACTGAGACGCTCAAGCCCCAAGCGCCATCCCACCCTGATGGCAGAGGTGGGACTGTGCATCCCAGCTGTGTTGCTCCTTTTGTTGGTCTTGTTTTGAACTCTTGCTAAATTGACTGAGGATAGTTCCGGCAGGGAGCAATGCCGGCAAGCTCTACAAGGGGCTGGGCAGCCAGAGACCAGGAGGAGGAGGTAGTTAGTGTATGTCAGGGGTTCTCAAACTCGAGGTCAGGACCCCTTAGGGGGGTTACAAGGTTATTACATGGGGGGTTGCAAGCTGTCAGCCTCCACCCCAAACCCTGCTTTGCCGCCGGCATTTATAATGGTGTTAAATACATAAACAAGTGTTTTTAATTTATAGGGGGGGTCACACTCAGAGGCTTGCTGTGTGAAAGGGGTCACCAGTACAATAGTTTGAGAGCCACTGGTGTATGTTGTCTACCTACATATTAAGTTTCAGGATGTGGAAGCAGAGGCAACAGGTGGGGCAGTCGCATGCCCCCACAGAAGCTTTCAATTATCCCCCTCCTCAGCCACTCTCCACAGCTACATGTCACCCAGTGCTTAATTTGTGCCCAGGCCTGAGCCCCGGCACCTCTAGCCTTGGCAGTGCATAGCCCCGGCACCCCTGGGCTTGCCACATCAGTTATGAATGCAAAAAAATCGCTTGAGCCCTGGCCCCTGGCTACTCTAGCGCTCAGGGCAGGCTAAGGAAGCCACTGTGCTGAGAACAGGGGCAAGTCCCAGCCCAAGAACCCCTCCCCAGTGCAGAGAGGTGGCGTGGCAACACCCCCCCCCCCACACACACACACACACCACCCTCCCCGCAGGCAGCCCAACCCGCCAGGTTTCCCACCACGCGGGGAACCCCAGCTCTACCGAGCTGAGGGCCGGTGTGAAAGGGGGCGGGGGTGGCCAGCGAGCGGAGCCCCAGCCACGACACCCCCCAGCGCTCCCGCGGAGAGGCACAAGCCGGCCCCTGCGGGAGGCCCTGCTCCCGCGAAAGGGAAGAGCCAGAACTCAGGCGCTGCCCAGGTCGCCTTTACCCTCCATCTCGCCTCCGGAGCCGGCGCTGCTGTTCATGGACGGCCCCCGTGCAGAGCGCGACCCAAGCGCTGTCCAGGCGGCGGCGGCTGCTGCTCGGGTGTGTCTCGCCCTGCGCCGAAGCCCGCCCTTGGCAAATGGCTGCAGGTGGAAGGCGGCGAGGCGAGCGTCTCCCGTCGCGCAGCCACAGCGCAGTCTCCGCAGCCCTGACCTGCCCCTTCAGCAGCTGCTGCCGCTCCTCAGCCGCCGCCGCCCGGCCCCTGATTAATAACTTCGGCGCTGCTGGCTCCCTGCCCGCCACTTGTCCAACCCAGGGAGCTGCTGGCGCCGCGAGGAGACGCAGGGCACGTAGCGGGACCCGGTCCCCTAGTGCAATAACTACCCGCGTGGGCGTGGTGTGACTAGCGCTGGGGCTGGGGCAAGGGAAATGTTGAAAGGGCAGAGCTGGTCATGCAGCACCCCCCCACCCCCAACCTTTGATTGCATTCCTCTGGCTTTGGTGGGGTCCCTCTCAAGCGCAACGGGAAGATTATTTCCATGCACAGTCCTTGGTTTTGCATCTCAGTTCGTGATGAGCAGCACATGATGCGGAGCGGGGGAGGAACAATTTGAATAAGGGAGATTGGAGTTACTCACTGGAAACACACACCGCAAAGCCCTTTCTCGGGGAAGAGAGCGATTGTCTTTAAATTAATCCCCAGGGAGGGGAGCTACCTCCTTGTCTGGGAGATTTTAATGGCCACAGGGAAAGGCGTGCTGCAAAATCCTGCAACCTCAAGCGGGGTGGGAGGAGAGTTTGTGTTTTGTATATTTGTGTTGTTTGTGAGTTGTTGTTTTGTGTGTGGTTCTTTAGCCACCTAAAACGAGTGGAGCTCCCTAAATGAAGGCGAAAGCGATTAAGTTTGATGGTGTTTGTAGGAAAATATAAATAGGCCTGGGCTGGTTGGACTACAGGGTCAGATCTGCTGCGAGTTGCACAGGGTAATGCCAGAGTAACTCCATTTAAATCAGTGGAGTGATGTGTGAAGTGAGAAGAATCAGACTCTGTGGGTATAAATAGCAGGCACCATAGTGGGGTGGAAAATTGGGAATGTGGCAATTGGGGCATTATCCCAAGCTGTGACAGTATGCATCAAGGAGATTTCAAAAAACTTCAGAGGGAGCTGTTCAGTGGCTCCAGGATGCACCCATGCTCAGAGCAAAAGCTTTCCTCATAATAGAGAGGTTTTTTTAATGCCTTTAACATTGATCCAAAATGAAGAATTCTTCCATTTAAATGAGTGTAGATTGCATGGCGTGGGGGAGTGATTCCACTTTGTGATTTTCTGGAAAGATGAAGCCACTACTGCATGAAGTTGTAGTGGAGTGAGATAAATAAATGCCAATATGTTCAGGGCACAGCAGACTAAAAAAGCCATGGCATACTCTGCCCAGCCATTAGGGCTATTTTAAGGCCCTTGCTGAGTGAATTGTGTCTGACCTCATTACTCTAGCTCCTTTCAGGCTGCTGACCCCATTCTTCCCTACATGTGAATTCCCAGTTCTAAGACCTAAACTTATCCCTTTAATTCCGTAATGCCACCTTTCCAAAAAAATAAAAACAAGTTATGTCTGGTACAGGCTATTAGAACTGTGGTAGTAAGGAGGCAGGAACAGTATCCAAACACTTACCTGATGTTAAGTGACCTCCCGGCTGATGTTTTTCACTAAAATTCAGGCTGAATTAAACTTTGGCAAAGATTTTTCAGATGTTCTTTAGATCTCCAGAGGTGAATTGCACATTTATTCATATAGAGTATCCTAATTTGCATTGCTCAAAAATATATATAACACCCTTGCCTAGTTTCAATGTACCCAGTAGTAAAATGTCCTTAAAGTTATAGATAATTTTCTAACGCAAAAGGTATCCAGCACAAGGTAATGATTTTGGACCTTACTATGTTGGATAAAGATGAATTAATCACTGGACTGGAAGCATTGCTCCCCGCTCAGCAGCATCCTTTTCAGGACACTGCCCTCCGGCAGTGCCCACTACTCCAGTCTCACCCACTTCCAGGGTGGGGGGGTTAACAGCAGTTTTTGGCTCTCACACCTGCCTCAGTGGCCAACCACAACCCAAAGTCTAGCCCCTTAGCTCATGGGCAAGTTGCAGTCTGTATTGGCCACAGTCCTCTGTGGCCAGGTGCAGTATAAGGGAGGGAAGGGGGAACCTGCTACTCTGGGTCCCAACCCAGGGACCCTCTAGTGGCAGCCTCTTTCTGCCCTCCTTCATTCCCTTCTTGTCTGCCTTTCTTCCCTGGGACACTTCCCCTTTGGCCCTGTGCACCTCCTCGACCCTTTGTAGCTGGCCTGCGCAGCCTCAAAAGCCTTTTCTGCCCCACCACATGGTGAAATTCAAGAAGACAGGAAAAGTGCTAATGTGCCAATATTCAAAAAGGGCAAATGGGATAATGTGGGTAACTACAGGTTAGTTAGCCTGCCATCAATCCTCGGCAAAATAATGGAAAAGCTGAGATAAGATTAAATTGGTAAGGGATTAAAGGACAGAAATATAGTTAACGCCAGTGAACATGGTTTTATGGAAAATAAGTCTCATCAAATATACCTAAATTCATTCTTCAATGAGTTTACAACTTTGGTTGGTAAAGGTAACTGCATAGATGTAACACACTTAGATTTTTGTAAATCATTTGACTTAGTACCCCAAAATATTCTGATTAAAAAATTAACATAGTACAATATCAATAAAGCACAGGTTAAATGGATTAAGAACTGACTAAGTGACAGATTTTGAAACATAGTAGTCAATGGAGAATCACTGCCAACTGGGGGTATTTCTAGTAGGGTTCCACAGAGATTGGCCTTATGACACTATTGAAAATTTTCACTAATGATCTGTAAGCAAATATAAAATTATTGATGATGAAACTTGCGAATGAAGCAAAGATTGGCAGAATGGTAAATAATAATGAGTACAGGGCAGTCATACAAGGCAATCTACATAACCTGGTAATCTGGACTCATTCAAACAAAATCTATTTTATTACAGCCAAGTGCAAAGTTATACATCTAGGAACAAGATATGTAGGCTTTACCTAAACAATGAGGGGCTGTACCATGGAAAGTACTGACTTTGAAAAGGATTTAGGGATCAGAGTGGACAAGTAACTAAAACATGCACTCCCAGTGTGATGCTGTGGCAAAAAGGGTTAATGCAATTATAGTGCGTAAGAGTGGCCTCCCTCCGGACTGGAGAGCGAGGGAGCACTTCACTTGGTGGAGAACATGGGTATCGCCCCCTCCCCTGAGATAAGGGGATGAGCCATTGACAGCGTTAGACAGAACCACTTAACCCTTCGCCAGTTTAGGAAGGATGGAGGTCAAGAAATTGATTAAATGGCTTGCCAAGAGCCAAAAGCAGCAGCAAAAACAACTGCTGCAACAGCTCGGGAAACAGCAACAGCAACTGATTTGAGAACTGGGAACCCAAAACCGTGAGCAGCAAAAAAATGCTTCCAGCAGCTTGCGGCACTTCTGCCGACCCCAGGGGGCTCCAACTCCAGGGTGAAGCAGCCCCAGCTGAGCCCATGGTGCTGGTATGCTTGGCAAAAATGGGCCCTGAGGACTATCCTGAAGCCTTCCTTATCGCATTTGAGAGGGTCACCTCAGCAACTGAGTGGCCCCTGGAGCAATGGGTCACCCTATTGACTCCGTACTTGATGGGCACAGCCCAGGTTGCCTACCGGGGGCTCCTGGTAGGGGAAGGCCAGGACTATGGGCAGTTGAAGGCCACAATCCTCAATGCACTTGAGATCACATCAGAGAAATGCCAGCGGTGACTCCAGGGGAAGAGCTACCTTCCCAGGGCCCGACCAAGGGCAGTAGCCCAGCAGCTGAAAGAGGCGTGCTGGTGCTGGTTATAGTCCGAATGGCGTAGACGAGCCGAAGTCGCTGAACAAGTTGTGCTTGAGCAGTTCATACATATCCTTCTAGCGTGAGTAAGAACCTGGGTCCTTCACCACCGGCCAGTGACCCTGAGCGCGGCCGTGGCCCTTATGGAGGGCTTTTTGGTGGCAGAGACTGCTGTAGGGCCTGGGGCTTAGGCCTGTGACCCTGAAGACGGTCTAACCCCGGGAAGAGGAGACCAGGAGCCAAAGGAGCGAACCGCAACCTGGCCCAAGACACTCTGATGGACGGGAGGTCTCAACAGCCATCCCCTACTGCGCAGGGACTACCTGAGGACGTAGCCGTCGTGGGGAAGACCCAGGTTGCAGGCTTGCCAGTACCCTCACCCAATTCTACAGACCGGCCCCAAGGTCCCGAAATCGTCCCTTGTTTCACCTGCGGCCGAATCGGGCACCTTCGACGTGAGTGTCCCATGATGGATTGCAGTTTTGGCCAGGTCTGTTCCGGGGAGGCTCAGGCCCATAAGCAGCGCTCGGGTAAGCTGACAATCCCCCTTGACATGAACGGAGTCCAAGTCTCCGCTCTCATTGATTTGGGGTGTGGGCAGACTTCGTCCGCCACGATCTCGCCCCGTCTCTAGACCCACCGCTGTGCATCTACGGGGATGTGAAGCCCTACCCCAAAGGCCCAGGTCCCCTTGACCATGAGATTGGAGATGCAGAACATGATGGTTGGGCTAGCACCAAGGCTGGTGTACCCCGTCATCTTGTGCCGTGACTGGAAAGGGTTCGCGGAGGTCTTGTGCATGACAACCGCAGGGGCCGCACTGCCTGAAGTAGCCCTCGAGGGGGAACCCATTGAGGAAGCCAGCGGAATCTGAGGACCCTGAATGGGAGGACCAAAGGGCAGCGACCCTGACCCTGACCCACGCAGGAAGAGCTTGACCCCAGGCAACCCGCTCAGGAAGAAACACCAAATTTGGGGCCTGACTTCAGCCGGGACCCACGGGAGGATCCTTCACTTAGTCAGGCCTACAAACAGCTGGCTTGCGTTAATAGGACCATGACAGAACCCTACCGGGCAACAGTGTATCCCCATTTCAAATTGACTGGTGGCTGCCTTTACCTGATCACCCTCAACCCACGGACACATGAAACCCAAGCCCAGCTTGTGGTATCTCGGTGCCACCCACATGCGGTCTTGCACTTGCCCATGACGTCCCAGCGACTGGGCACCTGGGCCATGAGAAATCCCTAGCCCGAGTTCTGGCCTGATTCTTCTGGCCCGGAGCGCACAAGGAGGTGAAAGACTTTTGTGACTCCTGTGCTGAGTGCCAACGAGCAGCCCCGAGGGGAGTACCGATTACTGCTGGAACTAGGTGTAATCGAGCGATTCCAAAGTGACTGGCGCAGCCCCATCGTTCTGGTCCCAAAGCTGGATGGGACCCTTAGGTGCTGTATCGATTTTCGGAGAAGCAACACCATCTCTAAATTTGATGTGTACCTGATGCCACGGATTGATGAGCTGCTAGAGCACCTTGAGGAGGCCCGGTACATCAGTACCCTGGATCTCACAAAAGAGTAGTGGCAAATTCCCCTGGACCCGAGCTCCAGGGAGAAAACTGCATTTGCCATCTGGACTGGGTTGTAGCAATTCACCCGGATGCTGTTTGGTCTCCACAGAGCCCTGGCCACCTTTCAGCAGCTGATGGACCAGTTTTTACGACTCCACGGTGCCTACACCACCGCTTACCCCGATGACGTAGTGATTTACAGCAGGCACTGGGAGGACCATCTCAACCAAGTGGCCGCCGTGCTCTGAGCCTTATGTGACGCCGGGCTGACTGCCAACCCTAAAGTGCAAAATTGGGTGGCAGGAAACCACCTACTTGGGATATACCTTCAGGTGAAGCCAAATACAACCCCTGATAGGAAAGGTCCAGGCGCTGCAGGCCTACTCGGCCCCCACCACAAAGAGACAGGTGCGACAATTTCTGGGGCTCGCTGGATACTATCGCCTCTTTGTCCCCAACTTTGCCTCGATTGCAGCACCGCTGACAGAGCTTCTGAAGAAGGACAGCCCCCGATGCGTATGTTGGACGGACAAGTACAAATGAGCCTTCCAAACTCTCAAAGACCAATTTTGCCAAGAGCTGGTGCTCTTTAGCCTGGCCTTTAACCGGGAGTTCTTGTCACAGACCGCCACATCGGAGGTGGGCCTGGGAGCTGTCCTCTCCCAGGAGGTTAACGGAGATGAGCACCCCATATTGTATATCAGCCGCAAGTTATTTCCGCCGAAAATGGAAGTGGCTGTGGATGCCCTAAGATACTACCTCCTCGGGGGTCCCTTCATGCTGGTAATCGACCATACTCCCCTTAGATGGCTGAACAAGGTCAAGGAAATGAACCCCCCGGCTAATGCGCTGGTAGCCAGCCCTGCAGCCCTATGCTTTCACGGTGCATCATCGAGCAGGTAGAGACCATAGCAACGCAGACTTCTTCTCTCGGTTGGAGGAAGGAGACATTGCCATCTCCGATTCCCTGGAGACAGACTTATGCCGGGGGGGTAGTGTACTGAGGCAGAGTGGCCTCCCTCGGGACTGGAGAGCGAGGGAGCAGTACACTCCCCCTGGTTGGCGTGTTGCGTATGCATCCGTGCCAAACCAGTGGCAGATCACTCTGCCACTGTTAGGGCCCTGGGCTGAGACGCAGTGGAGTTAGGCAGGCCCTCGTCCCCTGCCACCCGACCCCTGGGGTGGCCGACTCCCCTCCCTAGGCCTGGAGGCCTGTGCTCCTTGAACACCTCTGCCAGCACCCTAGACTTTCTGTTGGGTGCTTAACCCTTCTTGAGACCTTAGACTGTGTGGGTGTTCACCCTATCTTAACCCCAAGACTGTGTGTTTGCTGGCTTCCTTCATCCACAAGTTGAGGCTAAAGCCTGCTTGGGGCTCTGCCCTGCCCCAAGGGCTAGAGCGATTGACTGTGCATGTTTGCTGGCTGCCTTAGCCTACAAGTTGAGACTAAAGCCTGCTCCCTGCTCTACCCCACGCCCCCACCCAATTGTTAATTGCTGTCAGCCCTAGCTGAGGGGATACAACTAAAGACTATGATGGTCCAACCCCGATAAGAGAAGACCTGGCGCCAAAGGAGCGAATCGCAACCTGGCCCAAGACACTGATGGATGGGAGGTCCCAACGGCCACCCCCTACAGTGCAGGGACTACTTGAGGACGTAGCCGTTGTGGGGAAGACCCAGGTTGCAGGCTTGCCAGTACCCTCACCCAACTCCACAAACCGGCCCCAACGTCCCAAAATTGTCCATTGTTTCACCTGCAGCCAATTCGGGCACCTTCGACGTGAGTGTCCCAGGATGGATTGCAGTTTTGGCCAGGTCTGTTCCGGGGAGGCTCAGGCCCGTAAGCAGCCCTTAGGTAAGCTGACAATCCCCCTTGATGTGAACGGAGTCCATGTCTCCGCTCTCATTGATTCGTGGTGCGGGCAGATTCTCATCCGCCACGATATCGCCCCGTGTCCAGACCCGCCACTGTGCATCCACGGGGATGTGAAGCCCTACCCCAAAGGCCCAGGTCACCTTGACCGTGAGAGGGGAGACACAGACCATGATGGTTGGGCTGGCACCAAGGCTGGCGTATCCTGTCATCTTGGGCCGTGACTGGAAGGGGTTCGTGGAGGTCTTGTGCGCAACTACCGCAGGGGCCCCACTGCCTGAAGTAGCCCTCAACAGGGAAACCGTTGAGGAAGCCAGCAGAAGCTCCGAGGACCCTGATGGGGAGGACCGAAGGTCTAGCAACTCTGACCCTGACCTACACAGGAAGAGCTTGACCCGGGGCAACGCGCTCAGGAAGAAACATCAAATTTGGGGGCAAACTTCAGCCGGGGCAAACGGAAGGATCCCTCACTTAGTCAGGCCTACAAACAGCTGGCTTGCGTTAATGGGACCATGATGGAACCCCACCGGGCGACGGTGTACCCCCATTTCGAATTCACCGGTGACCGCCTTTACCAGATCACCCGTGACCCACGGGCACATGAAACCCAAGCCCAGCTTGTGGTATCTCGGTGCCACCCACATGCGGTCTTGCACTTGCCCATGACGTCCCAGAGACTGGGCACCTGAGCCATGAGAAATCCCTAGCCCGAGTTCTGGCCTGATTCTTCTGGCCCGGAGCGCACAGGGAGGTGAAAGACTTTTGTGACTCCTGTGCTGAGTGCCAACGAGCAGCCCCGAGGGGAGTACCGATTACTGCTGGAACTAGGTGTAATCGAGCGATTCCAAAGTGACTGGCGCAGCCCCATCGTTCTGGTCCCAAAGCCGGATGGGACCCTTAGGTGCTGTATCGATTTTCGGAGAAGCAACACCATCTCTAAATTCAATGCGTACCCGATGCCATGGATTGATGAGCTGCTAGAGCACCTTGAGGAGGCCCGGTACATCAGTACCCTGGATCTCACAAAAGAGTAGTGGCAAATTCCCCCGGATGCTGTTTGGTCTCCACGGGGCCCTGGCCACCTTTCAGCAGCTGATGGACCGGGTCTTACGACTCACCGCTTACCTCGATGACATAGTGATTTACGGCAGGCACTGGGAGGACCATCTCAACCAAGTGGCCACAGTGCTCTGAGCCTTATGTGATGCCGGGCTGACTGCCAACCCTAAGAAGTGCAAAATTGGGTGGCAGGAAACCACCTACTTGGGGTATAAGTTCAGCCAAATACGACCCCTGATAGGAAAGGTCCAGGCGCTGCAGGCCTACTCAGCCCCCACCACAAAGAGACAGGTGCCACAATTCCTGGGGCTTGCCGGGTAGTATCTCCACTTTGTCCCCAACTTTGCTTCGATCGCAGTACCACTGACAGAGCTCCTGAAGAAGGACAGCCCCCGACGCGCGTGTTGGACGGACGAGTGCAAATGAGCCTTCCAAACTCTGAGACCAATTTTGCCAAGAGCCGATTCTCTTCAGCCTGGCCTTTAACCGGAAGTTTCTGTTACAGACTGACACATCGGAGGTGGGCCTGGGAGCTGTCCTCTCTCAGGAGGTTAACGGAGACGAGCACCCCATATTGTATATCAGCCGCAAGTTGTTCCCGCCGAGAATGGAACTACTCAGTTGTCGGGAAGGAAGCCCTGACGGTCAAGTGGGCCGTGGATGCCCTAAGATACTACCTCCTCAGGGGTCCCTTCATGCTCATGACCGACCATGCACCCCTTACGTGGCTGAACAAGGTCAAGGAAACGAACCCCCTGGCTAATGCTCTGGTACCTGGTCCTGCAGCCCTATGCTTTAACCGTGCGTCATCGAGCAGGTAGAGATCATACCAACGCAGACTTCTTCTCTCGGTTGGGGGAAGGAGACATTGCCATCTCCGATTCCCAGGAGACAGACTTGGGGGTGGAGGGTGATGGTGTATGGAGGCAGAGTGGCCTCTCTCTGGACTGGAGAGCGAGGGAGCACTATACTCCCCCTGGTTGGCGTGTGGCGTCTGGATCTGCGCCAAACCAGTGGCAGACCACTCTTCCACTGTTGGGGCTCTGGGCTGAGACACGGTGGAGTTAGGCGGGCCCTCGTTCCCCTGCCACCTGACCCCTGGGGTGGCCGACTCCCCTCCCTAGGCCTGTGCTCCTTGAACACCTCTGCCAGCACCCTAGACTTTCTGTTGGGTGCTTAATCCTTCTCAAGACCTTAGACTGTGTGGGTGTTCACCCTATCTTAACCCTGAGACTGTGTTTTTGCTGGCTGCCTTCATCCACAAGCTGAGGCTAAAGCCTGCTCACGGCTCTGCCCTGCCCCAAGGGCTAGAGCGATTGACTGTGCATGTTTTCTGGCTGCCTTCACCCACAAGCTTAGGCTAAAGTCTGCTCCCTGCTCTGCCCTACACAATTGTTAATTGCTGTCAGCCCTGGCTGAGGGGCTGCAAGCTAAAGTCTATGCAGGGCGCTGCCTCGCCCAGGGTGGGGACAAGGGCCCCAGCTGTTGTTTGTTTGCCTCTGTTAGATGGGCCCAGAACCATAGACTCCTTCGAGCTCGGCCCCGCCGGTGCGACCCGAGCCCAGGACTGCCACCCAATACAATGTGGCAGAGTGGCCTCCCTCTCCACTGGAGAGTGAGGTAGCACTACACTAGGTGGTGAACACAGGTATCACCCCCTTCCCTGAGAAAAGGGGATGAGCCCACGACCACGTTAGACAGAACCCCTTCATCCTTCCCCAGTTTAGGAAGAATGGAGGTTGAGAAATTGATTAAATGGCTCACCGAGAACCAACTGCAGCAGCAGCAACAACTCGGGAATCAGCAACAGCAACTGCTTTCAGAACTGGGGACCCAAAACCGTGAGCAGCTACAACAGTGCTTGCAGCAGCTTGCGGCACTTTTGCCAATCCCAGGGGGCTCCAACCCCAGGGGTGAAGTAGGTCCTGCTGAGCCCACGGTGCCGGTATGCTTGGCAAAAATGGGCCCCGAGGACAATCCCGAAGCCTTCCTTATCACATTTGAGAGGGTTGCCTCAGCAGCTGAGTGCCCCCTGGAGCAATGGAGCTATTGACTCTGTAATTGATGGGCACGGTCCAGGCTGCCTACTGCGGGCTCCTGGTAGGGGAAGGCCAGGACTATGGGCGGTTGAAGGCAGCAATCCTCGATGCACTTGAGATCACATCGGAGACATTCCAGCGGTGACTCCGGGAGAAGAGCTACCCTCCTGGGGCCCGACCAAGGGCAGTAGCCCAGCAACTGAAAGAAGCGTGCTGGCGCCAGTTACAGCCTGAATGGCGTACGTGGGCCGAAGTCACTGAACAAGTTGTGCTTGAGCAGTTCATACATATCCTTCTAGCGCGAAGAAGAACCTGAGTCCTTCGCCACCGGCCAGCGACCCTGAGCCTTGGCCCTTTATGGAGGACTTTTTGGCAGCAGAGGCTGCTGTAGGGCCCGGGGGTTGGCCCGTGACCCTGTTGATGGTCCAACCCCGGGAAGAAAGACCCGGAGCCAAAGGAGCGAACCCCAACCTGGCCCAAGACACTCTGATGGATGGGAGGTCCCAATGGACACTCCCTACCACGCAGGGACTACCTGAGGACGTAGCCGTCGTGGGGAAGACCCAGATTGCAGGCTTGCCAGTACCCTCGCCCAATTCTACAGACCGGCCCCGACGTCCCGAAATCGTCCCTTGTTTCACCTGCAACCAATTCAGGCACCTTCGACGTGAGTGTCCCAGGATGGATTGCAGTTTTGGCCAGGTCTGTTCCGGGGAGGCTCAGGCCCGTAAGCAGCCCTTGGGTAAGCTGACAATCCCCCTTGATGTGAACGGAGTCCATGTCTCCGCTCTCATTGATTCGTGGTGCGGGCAGACTCTCATCCGCCACGATATCGCCCCGCGTCCAGACCCGCCACTGTGCATCCATGGGGAAGTGAAGCCCTACCCCAAGGCCCAGGTCATCTTGACTGTGAGAGGGAAGACACAGACTCATAGATTCATACATTCTAGAACTGGAAGGGACCTCAAGAGGTCATCGAGTCCAGTCCCCTGCCCTCATGGCAGGACCAAATACTGTCTAGACCAGGGGTCGGCAACCTTTCAGAAGTGGTGTGCCGAGTCTTCATTTATTCACTCTAATTTAAGGTTTCGCGTGCCAGTAATACATTTTAACGTTTTTAGAAGGTCTCTTTCTATAAGTCTATAATATATAACTAAACTATTGTTGTATGTAAAGAAAATAAGGTTTTTAAAATGTTTAAGAAGCTTCATTTAAAATTAAATTAAAATGCAGAGCCCCCCAGACCGGTGGCCAGGACCCGGGCAGTGTGAGTGCCACTGAAAATCAGCTCGCGTGCCGCCTTTGGTACGCATGCCATAGGTTGCCTACCCCTGGTCTAGACCATCCCTGATAGACATTTAACTAACTTACTCTTAAATATCTCCAGAGATGGAGATTCCACAACCTCCCTAGGCAATTTATTCCAGTGTTTAACTACCCTGACAGTTAGGAACTTTTTCGTAATGTCCAACCTAAACCTCCCTTGCTGCAGTTTAAGCCCATTGCTTCTTGTTCTATCCTTAGAGGCTAAGGTGAACAAGTTTTTTCCCTCCTCCTTATGACACCCTTTTAGATACCTGAAAACTGCTATCATGTCCCCTCTCAGTCTTCTCTTTTCCAAACTAAACGAACCCAATTCTTTCATAGGTCATGTTCTCAAGACCTTCAGTCATTCTTGTTGCTCTTCTCTGGACCCTCTCCAATTTCTCCACATCTTTCTTGAAATGCGGTGCCCAGAACTGGACACAATACTCCAGACCATGATGGTTGGGCTTGCTCGAAGGCTGGCATACCCTGTTATCTTGGGCCGTGACTGGAAGGGGTTCGCAGATGTCTTGTGCACGACAACCTCAGGGGCCCCACTGCCTGAAGTAGACCTCGATGGGGAACTCGTTGAGGAAGCGAGCGGAATCTCCGAGGACTCTGATGGGGAGAACCAAAGGGCTAGCGACCCTGACCCTGACCCACGCAGGAAGAGGTTGACCCCGGGCAACCCGCTCAGGAAGAAACACCTAATTGGGGGCTGAAATCAGCCAAGACCCATGGGAGGATCCCTCACTTAGTCAGGCTTACAAAGAGCTGGCTTGCGTTGATGGGACAACAACGGAACCTCACCGGGCAACGGTGTACCCCCATTTCAAATTGACCGGTGACCGCCTTTACCAGATCACCCATCACCCACGGACACACGAAACACAAGCCCAGCTTGTGGTATCCCAGCTTGTGGTGCCACCCACATGCGGTCTTGCGGCTTGCCCATTGCGTCCCAGCGACTGGGCACCTGGGCCATGAGAAATCCCTAGCCCAAGTTCTCGCCCGATTCTTCTGGCCCGGAGCGCACAGGGAGGTGAAAGACTTCTGTGACTCCTGTGCTGAGCGCCAACGAGCAGCCCCGAGGGAAGTACCGATTACTGCTAGAACTAGGCATAATCGAGCGATTCCAAAGTGACTGGCGCAGCCCCATCATTCTGGTCCCAAAGCCGGATGGGACCCTTAGGTTCTGTATCGATTTTTGGAGAACCAACACCATCTCTAAATTCGATGCGTACCCAATGCTACAGATTGATGAGCTGCTAGAGCACCTTGAGGAGGCCCGGTACATCAGTACCCTGGATCTCACAAAAGGGTAATGGCAAATTCCCCTGGACCCGAGCTCCAGGGAGAAAACCGCATTTGCCACCCTGACTGGGTTGTACCAATTCACCCGGATGCTTTTTGGTCTCCACAGAGCCCTGGCCACCTTTCAGCAGCTGATGAACCAGGTTTTACGACCCCACGGTGCCTACGCCGCCGCTTACCTCGATGACGTAGTGATTTACAGCAGGCACTGGGAGGACCATCTCAACCAAGTGGCCGCCGTGCTCAGAGCCTTATGCAATGCCGGGCTGACTGCCAACCCTAAGAAGTGCAAAATTGGGTGGCAGGAAACCACCTCCGTGGGGTATAGCTGGGGGGTGATGGTGTACTGAGGCAGAGTGGCCTCCCTCTGGACTGGAGAGCGAGGGAGCACTATAGTCCCCCTGGTTAGCATGTGGCATCCGGATCTGTGCCAAACCGGTGGCAGACCACACTGCCACTGTTAGGGCCCTGGGCTGAGACGCGGTGGAGTTAGGCGGGACCTCGTCCCCCTGCCACCCGACCCCTGGGGTGGCCGACTCCCATCCCTAGGCCTGGAGGCCTGTGCTCCTTGAACACCTCTGCCAGCACCCTAGACTTTCTGTTGTGTGCTTAACCCTTCTTGAGACCTTAGACTGTGTGGGTGTTCACCCTATCTTAACCCCGAGACTGTGTGTTTGCTGGCTGCCTTCGTCCACAAGCTGAGGCTAAAGCCTGCTCAGGGCTCTGCCCTGCCCCAAGGGCTAGAGCGATTGACTGTGCATGTTTTCTGGCTGCCTTAGCCTACAAGTTGACACTAAAGCCTGATCCCTGATCTGCACTGCCCCAAGCATTAGAGCTATTGACTGCGTGTGTTTGCTGGCTGCCTTGGCCCAGAGGCTTAGGCCTTGTCTACACTGCAACTTTACAGCACTGCAACTTTCTCGCTCAGGTGTGAAAAAACAGTCTCCTGAGCAAGTTTCTGCGCTGTAACGCAGCAGTGTAGACAGTGCTACAGCGCTGGGAGCTTCTCCCCTCGTGGAGATGGTTTTTTTATGATGCTGGGAGAGCTCTCTCCCAGCGCTGGTGCCACGACTACACAGCCACATTAAAGCGCTGCCACAGCAGCGCTTTAAACATTGCTAGTGAAGACATGCCCTTAGGCTACAGCTTGCTATCAGGTCAGCCCCGCTCCAAGGGCTAGGGCCTTAGACTGTTAATTGCTGTCAGCCCCAGCTGAGGGGCTGCGAGCTAAAGACTGTGCTGGGTGCTGCCCCACCCAAGGGTGGGGACAAGAGCCCCAGCTGTTGTTTGTTTGCCTCTGTTAGATGGGCCCAGAACCATAGACTGCTTCCTGCTCAGCCCCGCCGGTGCAACCCGAGCCCGAGCCACTCTTACCCAGGCCAGGCTCTAGCTTCTGCCCTGGCTGGGGGGGAGAAGGGGCAGGGCCTCAGGAGGAAAAGAAAGGGCAGGGGGCTGGACCCGTAGCAAAAGTGCCCCTGCCTTTGACCCCACCTCATGCATGAGCTAATGTAGTACCAAAGGAGATACATTTCAAACAGCGGTCTGCATTTATGAGGCCCATTACCATTAACCTATGCGGGGTCCAATATATTCAAAAAAGTGTCTGTTGGTGAATAAGCCGTAGTCTCAGGTCTGTAGTTGCTTTTTTTAATGTTATTCCATTGGGTCAGAGATAGTTGTGTATCCAAATCTCTTTTCCAAACAATTCTCAAATTATCAATCTTTGGCAGTTTTTTTGGGCCAGAAAACCATAAAAGGATACCGCTGGCCAAGTAAATCTAGGAAGTTACCTCCAAAATAATTAAAGTTCTAGAGGTTCTGAAGCTCCCAGTACATCCGGTCCAAATATATTCATCAGTAACTGCTTTAACTGAAGATATTTCCATGCTCTGAAGCAGGGGGAATCTATGATTTTTTTTTACTATCAGTAAATATAAGGAGAATTTGTCACTGATAAACATCAGCTCAATACAATACAATTTTTTTCAATTGATTATAATTTATCTATATTAAAAATGTGGCCATGCCTGGTGTAACGATGCAGTTCTGGCGGGACCCAACTGAGAGTGCCAATTCAGGATAAATTGCTC
>NW_020664435.1:3254036-3254605 GCF_002925995.2 Terrapene triunguis | reverse complement strand
TACTTTGACCCCCTTTATACAAAATTTGGTGCCACTACAGGACTTTGATTGCAACCATGTTCTATATGGTCCCAGTTCAAATCAATAACGTGACACCTGGTATGTAGAATTTTGAATGATCTGAATCCAGAAGCTTTCCTGCTAAGCATTATCAGAAATATCTGATTTTGCATACTTCATGTTTGGACAAAACTCCCATCAAAACACAAGTATGTTAGTCACCAGTTTTCATTCTCCACTACACTAAGCTGACCAGATTTCAGTTTGGCTGGGTCATAGAAGACTCAAGGAGGAACTGGGAGAAGAGGTAGCAGTATGAACCAATGTTAAAGAGATGGAACTCCAGACTCTGCTGGTGTAATAGTTGGACTACAAGACCTGTATGTTAGGATTAGAAGTAGAAAAAAACTTTACATTAATATTGAGGTTTCCCCTTCTCTTTTATTAAAAAAAAAAGTAATTATTTTTGTTTGCAATTGCATTATTTGTTGAGGCAAAAGTATATGTACATATATTTATAACAGCACTGTTTTTGAGCTTTGAAAAAAAATTAATTGGTATTATGAGGT
>NW_020664435.1:3230154-3244036 GCF_002925995.2 Terrapene triunguis | reverse complement strand
ATGAGGTTATATCCCAAACATAATATTAAAATAGTGTGGTACCACTTATATTTTTAAAAAGTATAAAATTGACTTTTGTTGCAACAAAATTAAAACAAAAAAGTAGTCACATGACACACAACATGCAACACAGGACAACATACAGGACAAACTTACTATTGAAAGCAAATGGTGCCAAAATTATATTTATAACTATACCAGTCAAGGCTTTAAGAACTCTGTTTTCTAAAATGCATTGTTTTAATAACTAACAGGTAAATAAAATAATTAAATGTCTAAATAAGCAAGTTATCTTTTTATTTAAAACTTTTAACGATTGATAAAAATTCATATTGTTTGCCCACTTTGTATTAATTTAGTAACTTAAGGCATTTTCCATTACATTTTATTGCTTTATTTTTAAAAACTCTTAGAGGCAGAGTCTGCATTTCTGTTGCTTAGCAACCACATCTTCAAGAAAGTTAGGAGTATTTCCAGCTGTTGCATTCATGAAGGGTTACAATAATTAATTCACTGGGCTTATTTAAAATAAAGTTGTGACATTCCTCAGGGTGCGTCCTAAACTGATATGTCCCCGTACCTCTCCAGCCTGGAATGCCTTTTACATTGCTTTGCTAGTGAACAGCAAACACCTCCAGGCTCTGCTCACTCCCAGCTGAGTACATTAATGTTGTGCCCAGGCATTCATGAATTACATACAGGGTGACACCCACATATCCCTCAGTCCCAGCCTTGACCTCCAGAAATGTGCATCTTGTATCGTTCAGTAGCCCACTGGACCATACAAGCTCATAAATACTCCATCATTCCAACAATGGGAATGATTGTACACCAGTCTTGTTTTCTCAAGTGGAGATTTCCCAAACACTTCAATCAATCACACTGGTTTAGATAAAAC
The DNA here is from genome assembly GCF_002925995.2 of Terrapene triunguis. NCBI lineage: Eukaryota > Metazoa > Chordata > Testudines > Emydidae > Terrapene > Terrapene triunguis. The sequence goes on along the minus strand of NW_020664435.1, from coordinate 3,243,138 downwards.
AATAAAACTAGTTTATTAACTAGAGAAAGATCGATTCTAAGTGATTAAAAGTGGCAAGGCATAAAAGTCAGAATTGGTTACAAAACAAATAAAAAGATAAAACCACAAGTTAATTCCTAAACATTATCAAGCTAAACAGGATTTGAAGCAAACACTTTTCTTAACACACTGGATGCTGCAGACAGCTCACAGTTCAGTTCACAGGCTGCATTTCCTATCATCCTGGGATTCATTGATGTTATGAGGAGAGACATATAAGGTGGAGAGGATAGGGGCCTGTGGAGGTCACTATCCTTTATTTTTATACCTACCTCCTGTCTTTGAGATTTACCCTCCTCACCCCACCGCCAGCTGGGGTGTAGATAAACAGTGCCTAGTGTACGTGAGATTCATACCATATCTGGGAGGAAATGTAAATTTCTTGTTTACACTTCCCTGTTGCTGAAGAGTGGCTGTTTAAGTAAGTGATTGCCCACTTGATTTTGTTGAGACCTGTCTGGGATTGCCAGTGTGTCTTTGTCTCTTAAAAACTAGTTTGTGGGCATTACCCAGAATAACAGCATATTTCAGTAACAATCATACATCAAAATCTCATAATTTCACAAGCTGTACAAATTTCAACACAATAATAATATTTAGTAGATTATGAGTTTTCAAATGATACCTCACAAGGAATACTTTATACCAGGCATGGCCAAACTGTGGCTCATGAGCCACATGCGTCTCTTTTACAATTAAAGTGCGGCTCCTGGAGCCCCCTCATGTACTCCCTGCCCCCCATTCTCCACCTGCAAGACTGGGCAGGGGGAGCTCGGGGCTTCTGCCCTGTGGCTGGGTGGTGGGACTAAGGGCTTTTGCCCTGCGGTAGGGTGGTGAGACTAGGAGCTTTTGCCCTGCAGGGAGTGGGGGTCTAAGGGCTTTAATCCATTGGGGGGATGGACGGAGAAGAAGCCCCGCACCCCGGTAGGCGCTGCCCCGCAGGGCAGGTTGTGCGTGATTTGTGGCTCTTGAATTTTTGAAGATTATTGTATGCAGCTCGGAGGGTCAGTAAGTTTGGCCACTCCTGCTTTATACAAAATATAATTATATAAAAGCAGTGAGCATGGGGTGCAGGGTGTCACAAAAGTGTTTACCTTGTTTTCTCTTTGTTTGTTGTTTTGTTTTGTTTTCAGTTGCTTCATCTTTTTGAGCAATGGAGGTTTCGGTAATAACTATAATTTTCAAAACAAAGAGAGAGAGCAGAAGTGAGGAAAGGTGAGGGAACGGGGGGATGGGGGGGAGAGTAACCTAGGAAGGGGGGAGACCTGAACCAAAAGAGATTAGTTAACCCTAATCATTTTATAGTACAGGCTAGCAGCAGCAAGTTTAGCAAACAGAGAGGATATAAAGGAAAACTTGACCACTATGTAAAAAATATTTGAGAAAGGTTATATTATTAGCTCTGAGCGAGGCTCCATGGGTTAAAGCGATTGGGAACCTGTACGCTTGGTTTTTATTCTGGTTCTCAGAGGAGAGTGGGTGTTGTTACCTGCTTTTGCAAAATCAAGTTTGTTGCCCCAGTGTTTCTTGCTTTTGTCTGCATGCCAAATGGATTGCAGGGTTGCCCTTCTCTGCGGCAGTTAATTGTTTCTGGGCAACTCCATGTGTTAATGCATCAATTCCAGCTGTTAAACCGCTTACTCTCTGTTTTTACTTTGAAATTCTTTTTATATTCACTCCCCTGCGATCAAGTCACACCTTCTGTCTCTTAAGGTGGTCTGTTAACTCTACTGTTCAATCCTTCCTCTGATTTACCAATCCAGTGTCTACTTCTCTCTCCTGTGCACTTACTTCTCCCATTTTGACGGGCACCAGTCTAAGTCTTTGTTTAGGTTTTACTGGAACCTGGCTTTTATCATATGGTAGTGGTTGCAATACGGTGGCCCCTGCCCATGGGTTATTAGGTGGCTGGTCCGGGTCATTCCATATGTCCCCATTACAACACTCATTCCAATCATTCCATGTTCCATCTTTTAATTCTGCTTGGGCCATCATTTTCCATTTCTGTCCCCACTTTTCAGGCACAGGGTAGCTACCTAAAGCCTGCTGTTGTCCATCAATATTTATAACAGAGGATGGCACGTCTCTTTTTTGAAGTTTCTTTACAGCTGTTTCCAATTTTCTATTCTGTTTCTGTGCTTGCTGTAATGTATCATGGCTCCAGTTTGTGGAAAGTTACTGGCACAAGATGGAGTCCAGGGTCACATGAGCATATCACATGTCCTTACATGGCTTGATGACTCACAGGGGTAGCCACTGGCCCCTTGGTATCTGAAGCATCTGCAGGAAGAGCTGTCTGGGTGGAATGAGTTTCTTCTATGGCCCATTGTGAGAGCTCAGTGTCTTTAATGGGCCATCGACACAAAGCTGTCTAGCCTTGATGTAAATCCTATCTGGTGTGTGTTGCCCAGGAATATAGTACATGTACTAGTGTACACATATACCAATGTATAGCCAATATTCATAACGTCAGAAGCAAAAAGTATACATGCATATAAATAGGATAATCAGATTTAGCAAATCATAACTTTTCCATTGACACCTTACATGACATGCTTTGTATAAGATTTGTTGCAATTGTTTAACAGTGGCAATATGAATGATATGAATGGTCATACTTCAGTTATACAGCATCACAGCGGCACAGAACCTCACAGGAGGTACTCAGCACTTTGCAGGATTTTGTTGGAACTAGGCACAGTATTTGGTCTTTTTTATTTAAATGAAGTCTTCTTGGATAGAAATTACTCTCTGGCAAAGAACCTCATGCTAAAAGAACATCCCATAATCCAGGAGTATGATGGCCCCTGGCCCCTTGTAATTCACAGGGATTAGAGAACGCTCATAAATTAAAATTATGAGAATAAACCAAGTAAACTGTTCGAACCAGGGAAGGAAAGCAACAGTGGGAGCAGAGGCAATCAGAAAAATCAAATCCATGTATTATATTGAATAAACAAGCACATTTTGAATTACAGGGCTATAATCTCATTTCAGAGGCTCATTGATTAAAAACAAACAAACAAAACCCCCACAACCCTACAAGCTTCATCTAATGGTTTATGACATTACCAAAACCCTTTGATAGTCACGTAATTCAGAGTTGCAGGTTTTACTGTGTTCTAGACAGAGAAGCCTGGGGGGAAATGGCTAATAAAAACTAGATATTTGCATCTTTATCATTGTGTCTGTGTTTGATGTTACAATAAACAAACAAAAAAGACACCAGAAGAGTAAAAGAGGCTTATGTGCTTTTTGGAACTCAAATAATTAAAAAATTCAAACTCTCCAGTGCAAAGGGAGTGTGGCAGAAGAACCAGACACAAAGGGGAGAGGTTGGAGTGGGCAAAGACACACACAGAGGCTTGGTCTATACTAACCGCCCAATTCAAACTAAGGTACGCAACTTCAGCTACGTGAATAACGTAGCTGAAGTCGACGTACCTTAGTTCGAACTTACCGCGGTCCAGGCGTGGCAGGCAGGCTCCCCCGTCGACTCCGTGTACTCCTCGCGCCGAGCAGGATTACCGGAGTCGACGGCGAGCACTTCTGGGTTCGATTTATCGCGTCCAGACAAGACGCGATAAATCGAACCCAGAAGTTCGATTGCCTGCCGCCGAACCAGCGCGGTAAGTATAGACAAGCCCAGAGAAAGGGAGAGGAGACAAACAGGAGAGAGGGAGAAGATTGTTTTGTCTTGTACGTTACTGAATAGGACTCCTTCAAAATGTACATGCATGTCATAGAGAATTCCAACAGTTTTGCCAGCTCTCATGGTTTTATTGAGTCTCACACTACGTGGTGTTTTACTTAAAGCCTTAGCTCCTGGAGACAAGTGATTACATGAGACTCATTTTTCACTAAGAAAAAAAAAAGTAAGTTTCTAGCTCCCAGGGATGCAGAGAAGAGCTTGAAAGCGTGACCTGAGTGTACCCTGAAGACTCAAAACCCAGAAGGCAAATAAAAAGAACCCCAAAATTATAACTCATTTTAATCCTTTTATGATTTTGAAAATTTGGGATTGGCAATATTGAACTCTTCTAATTTTTTCATGTCATCAGGACTCCACTTTGGTATTACAACCTGGCTGTTTCATGATAAGGAAGATATACCCCTAACTTTATATTTCACCAGCTACTGTTACTTTTATAACTCTCTCTTTTCTTAAATTACTTAGGAAGTTACAGTTATAGTTTGAAGACAACTACATCTGGAGAACTGAAGTCATTACAAAGGTAGCATTAAAGCGAGAGGATGGGCTTGTGGTTAAGGCACTAGGTGTCACCTCAGCAGATCTGAGTTCAGTTCCCAGTGATACCACAAGCTTTCTGCATGGCTTTAGGCTGATCACTTAATATTTCACTGCCTCAGCTCCCCATTTGAAAAACAAGGATAACACTTCTTTTCTCCTACCCTTTGTAAACTCCTCAGGGCAGGGACTGTCATTTACCTTGTGTCTGTGTAGTGCCCAGCACAAGCAGCCTTCCATCTCTAGTGGGGGGTCTCTGGTGCTATTGTAATAAATAAATTTAGCTGCTATTTTTTAAGTTGCCTGTACTGTGAAAATTTAAGAGAGAAAAAATCGTACAAATGGGGCAACATTAGAAATTATATATGCTACAGCAGCAGACCAAAATCAATCATGGGGTTACATTCCAGCCTAGGCAATAGAACCAAAATAGAGGCTAATGTATGCATTTTACAAAAACTGAAAATCCAAATAATAGAAATAAGGTTCAATTCACGAAGCGTCAGCTAGATCAGCATCAACAAAACAATAACTAGGCTCTCTTATAATGGCTCAATTAAATATATATATCTTGTAGAGATTGTTGATTCAGGCTTTTGTAAATATTCTCTAGAGGAGAAACTGTAATCCATCGGGGGAAATTAGGTGTGTCTGGAATCTTTCCACTCTCAGTGTAATTCATATTTTAGCATCAAGGAAAGGTTTGTTTGCTTGCTTGCCTTTCTATATCAAATACCCTGAAAGACCCCATTGGCTGCCCAGAAGAATAAGGACCAGGCCAATTGTCCCTGTTCTGAACCATGTTTAGCATAAAAAACACAATTCTGGATGTAAACTAGCCATAGCATGCAAGACACGCTATTTGTGGAATCAGAATTTATATCCTTTGAAATTTGCAGCCACTAGAAGGTGACATTACCCCCGTCCCCACTCCACACAAACACACTTAAGCAGGTCTAACATTCCATCCATCAGAGGGAATACTGCGAGAACAGTCAGAAGCATATATAGCTACTGCAGAATCTATATGGAATAAAACAAAACCTATACATTTCCTTCTATTGCATAGAATTGTTTTAAGGAAGGATGAGCTAATGAACAAGTTTGAATACTCCACATATACTCCCAGTTTCTGTTCCTATTTCTGTTAATATTAAAGGAGAGATTAAGACCACTTTGAATCAAAACAGATTTTAAATGATAATTCAGGTGTTTGGGGGGGGGGGTGGGGGGGGAGGAGAGTTTGTGGGGGAGAGTTATAAAGCAGAGCCCTGGCCTCTATAATGGAAGATTCCAAAGAGTCCAAATTGTTGAGATAATTGCAGGATGACACAAAAAGCACATTTTCATTTGTTTATAAAGTAGTCTCTAACATTCACAGCTAAAATGGCACCCACATCCGCTGCCAGGCACAAATGCAGTATTGTACTTGTGTGACAGATTTTTGTTATTAATTTGCCTGAGGCATCAGGTGATTAGGGGAGGAGATGAAGGAGCACACCAAGTGACTAATTTTAAAACTTTATTAATAAAATAACAGTGGTGAGTGCGGGGTGCTTTTTACGTTACTTAGAGGAAGAAAGCAAGTGTTAACGCCTGTGCCCTAACCCATTTTTATTCTTACACATGCACAACCCATGGCTGGCCAAGCCTGGGTGTAACGTAAGAAGAAGAGGGGGAAGGGTGGACGAGAGTTTTGTTTTGTGCACAGGCCGTTCAGGGTCCGCTGTTGATCTTCGACTTGCTTCAGCTCTCGGGAGGGTTTTAAGCCCTGGGTGTTTTTGTTCAGGGACCTTTGTTTTCCGTGCTTTTTGTACCAGTTTGAACTGGCCTTCTGCAGTCCTCTAAGTTTCCAAAACACACCGGCTTTAGGGTCGCGAGGCTGTTGTTGCTCAACTTGCTGGCCTTCGCAATCTTTTTTTCTTTTGCACCCCCCTTTTAGGTTTGTTTGGTTTAGTTTTTCTTTTTCCCAGGCTTTTGGCTGTTTGGCAGCAGGGAGCTTGTTTATGTGTGCGTTGACCTTGAGCGGCAGTTTTGCTTCTTATTTTCGAGCTTAGCTGCATTGTTGAGTTAACCCGTTCCTTTATCCCTTCCTCCTCAGTTGGCCTCTTGCAACCTGCAAAGGAATCTTTTACTTCACACTCACATCTTCAACCCTTCCCAAAATCCTTTTCAGTGCGTCTAAAAGCATTAGCAACATACAAGGCTGGTGCTTATCCAGGGGACCCCCATGGGGGGCAGTTTTACTGTGACTGTGACACTTGTTTCACACATGCCAATTTGTATACAGATTGTAGGCTGGACTGAGCTCTGAAAATCTGACCCAAAGGGCCAGCTTCAAACCTGACATAAGCTGGTGCCGCTCCATTCAAATCAGTAAGAGTTGCACCCATTTATGCCAATTCTCATTATGGCCCAAAATATCTACAATGAAGATAAAGGAACAGCTGCTCTATGCATGACCCACAAAAGCTTCTCAGATTCATAATAGATTATACCATGGCTATGAGTCAATCCAAAATCATGCATGCAGCAAAATGGAAGTCCCAAGAATATAAAGAGGGAAAAACACATTTCTTCTCTGTTGGGGAGGGACTGGCTTGGTTTCAACCCAAGTGTAAGCAGAAGCAAGGCTAGTACTTCCAGGTTTGCTCCATAAGGACTGCTTTTGCCAAGGAAAATGATGAAAGAAAGCATCCGAATCTGTTGTTAGGGGTGGAAGCAATTTTAGGCTTTGTCTACACAGGAAAAAATTTTTGTAAAATCTAAAGTGTGAATTTAAATGGATACAGTTTACACTGGGATAAACTCCTTATGCAAAAATTCTTATTCCGTTATAGGAGTTTCCACACTGGGAGTTATACTGGTGTAACTATATCAATGTAACTGGTAAAACTTTCCCAAGTAGACATGGCCAAGTGACAGAGTTGAGGGAAGTTTAAACCAGCAGAGCCCTTTCTTTGTTTCAGGTCACATTTTCACTTTGGCTAAATACATTAATAACTGTATAATAGAGCTAGAGTCTATGTTACTATACTTCTACCCTCCCCCCAACAATTTGGAAAAAGCAGCATTAGTAACAGTGGCATTAACATTGCTCCTTACTAAAGAGAGATTCACCCGACATTTTTAAAAACTCTTCCTGCAGAAAATTAGAAAACAACTTATAACCATAGCAAAGTAACAATTAAAACTTGAAAGCAAAAGTTCAAAGTACTGGAGCCTTCAGATGAATTATGTAGACTCTTTTTGATTAGGCGTATTGGGATAAGGCTGCTGGAGCAAGAAGGAGAAGAGTAGAGGCATTCGTTATCTCCAAGAATATGCTTCCACTGATCAATGACTGGAAGTTACTTCAACAATTCAGTGCCGTTTCCCTCCTGGGACACCCTCCATTCAGCCCTTAAAAGAGTTCTTCATATTCTAAGACCACCCTGCTCTTGGGGGTTCTCTGAATTTAAGAGGTAAAGAAATGTACAGTAAGATCACTCATTGAGCCAGTTTTATTCAAAATAGTACAACACGGATAACAACAACTCTTGAAAGGGAAGGAACCAAAGTAATATACAGCTGCAAACAGTTACTTCATAAACAAGCTAATTAATTCCCAAAATACAGGGCCTGCCACTAGTGCAATAAAAATTCATCAGACTGAACATCTACCCATGTTTTAGAGAAGATACTGGTACAATTTTACAAAGAAATTGAAGTGTGTGGACGATGTCACAGGGGCATAATCTTAAAATGTACAAATATACATATTAGTGAAAATTAAAAAAAGATCAAACGCACAATTTTAACACACTGCTTCAGTACTTAATCACATAAAATAATATAATGTTGTGTACAGGCTTGCCAACTTTCTAGTTGCGCAAAACCGAACACCCTAGCCCTGCCCCTTCCCCGAGGCCCCGCACCCGACTCACTATATTCCCCCTCCCTTGTTGGCTTGCTCTCCCCCACCCTCACTCATTTTCACTGGGCTGGGGAAGGGGGTTGGGGTACAGGAGGGGGTGAAGGCTCTGGGGTGGGGCCGGGGATGAGAGGTTCCGGGCGTGGGACGGGGCTCTGGGCTGGGGGCGGGGACAGGGGGGGTGGGGGTTGGGGAGGGGGTTTGGGGTTGGGGGGGGGCTCAGGGCTGGGGGAGGGGGTTGGAGCTCAGGGTTCGGGTATGGGCTTACCTAGGGTGACTCCTGGTCAGTGGCGCAGCAGGGGGGCTAAGGCAGGCTGCCAGCCAGTGCTCGGGGCGAAGACAGCGAGCCCCGTGGCTCCCCACCTAGGAGCCCGACCTGCTTGCCACTTCCAGGGCGCAGCGTGGTGCAACCAACTACAGTCTACACAGGGTGATTCTACACAGGGTGAGGAGGGGGTCTCCACCCACAAGAGAAAGTCTATTTGAACCCCTGGGAGACCCCTCCATTTTGTCTTCAGCTGGCTAAAGAAGGAGCCTCTCCACCCCGCCCCCCCAGGATACTTGAAGGAAACTGGAACAAAGGACAGTAACTACAGGAGGTGTGAGTGATTGCTGGACCCAGGCTAAAAGGAGATTAGCCTGTAAAAGGGAGCATTGTGGAACTGGTGAGAATCTTATCCGTATTTAGTTTGATTAGATATAGATTTGCGCATTGCATTTTATTTTGCTTGGATCACAGAAACCCCCCTGGGAGCTGCCAACCGATGTGCTAAGACTACTTCTATCCCTGTTTTCCCTGCCAGCTCAGGGCTTCAGCACCCTGTCTTGCTGAGCCAGACACTCCCGTCTGCTCCAACCAGGGCCGGTGCAAGGATATTTTGCGTCCTAGGCGAAACTTCCACCTTGTGCCCCCCCCCCTCCGATGTCCAGCCCCCACCTTCCTACAGCCAAGTTCCCCCCAGGGGCTCAGATGTTCACAAAGTGCAGATGACACAGATGAATCTACAGAGAGCCTGCAACATTAGCTGTGAGAGGTGTGCACTGCCCTGTTCATCTCTGTTAAATATTAAGTCAGATGCCCAAATGATCATATAAATGTCAACAGTGCTAACTATTTCATTGCTCCAGTAACAAAGAAGGAGGAATCACAGATCTGCACAATATACTATGAGTGACATCTCATTTTAACTGCCACAAAGGGTGGCATTTGGTAGATGCCACCACTTTTCCCCCCCTCCAATCAGAAAGGAACCCAGCAAAGCCAATGGGCATATTGAAGCCTGCAGGAAGGGGAGCCAAGCTCTAGGAATCCAGAGGAGCTCAGATGGTAGCACATAATGCTATTTTAAACATCAGCCCAATCTACTGTGAGCACCACCATCTGCTCTGCTCACATGGGCAGAACTTATATTGTGGGAAAAGCCTGGAATAGTACCATCACCTTTTTTTTCCCCTTTCAATTCAACCCCTCACTGAAAGATGATACTGAAAAATCAAACCACTGGCTTTCTCATGAGTTAGTAGGACAGCATCAGTAAACAGCGGAAGGAAAACGGCAACCAGTTCTATAGAGAACATTAACATTCATTTTTAAATTTGGGTATGTGCGGCAAGGGGGGGTTAGACACTTCTGGGGGTGTTTAACCTTTAAATGCAAGTGCCATTTACACATGTTTCTATGACGGGCGAATCCCTGAAAGTGGAAATAAAATAACATGGAATAATAAGGAAGTGTTATTTATTCCTTCTCATAACACAAGAACTAGGGGTCACCAAATGAAATTAATGGGCACCAGGTTAAAAACAAACAAAAGGAAATATTTTTTTCACACGACGCACGGTCAGCCTGTGGAACTCTTTGCCAGAGGATGTTGTGAAGGCCAAGACTAGAACAGGGTTCAAAAAACTAGATACGTTCATGGAGGAGAGGTCCATCAATGGCTATTAGCCAGGATGGGCAGTGATGGTGTCCCTAGCCTCTGTTTGCCAGAAGCTGGGAATGGGTGACAGGGGATGGATCACTTGATGATTTTACCTGTTCTGTTCATTCCCTCTGGGGTACCTGGCATTGGCCACTGTTGGAAGACAGGATACTGGGCTAGATGGACCTTTGGTCTGACCCAGTATGGCCGTTCTTATGTAACACATGCCTGCTGATTCTTTTTCTGAATAGGACATTGAACAAAGGAAGCTCTTAAGTGACTTGTATAGGATTTTTATTTCTTCTTATGATTATTTTATTATTATTGGGACATAAAACTGGACTGGACAACCACTATACAATGGATGGCAGGGAACAGTCCTGTATTGTCATGAAGATAGACTCCTAATTACCTAACATTTTCCATCTCCGATAACTTTCCCTGTCTGACTTTTATAGCCTTTGTATATACCCTTGCAAACCCATCAGAATCTTCTATATGGGGAAGTAAGCAGGCGCCCCTTGATTGTTTTGAAGACCCAGATAAATCCCAATGTCACCCTTCATGAGGTTTGAAATCTTCTACACATACTTCCTTTCCCCCACCCTGTGATGCGGCACCCCGTATTCTTCATAAACATATTGTTATGATATGAATATGGCATAACTATGATATGTTTTATGCAAGATGGGTCATGTGAGATATTGGAAAGGTTATGATTTACTGAAAGTGATTATCCAATTTGTATGCATGTACCATTTCTGTATCTGAAGTTAGGGATATTGACTATGTAACAATTACAACTGTGTGTGTACTTGGGGGAACTCCCACTAGACATTAAGCAATCAGCCTGGATGGGCCATTAAGAAGGACAATAGAACTTTGAAGATACTAATCTCCCACCTTCCTGAGAAGCTTCATGGGATGCTGCTTTGACACTACAAGGTCATGTGATCATGTCACCTGGTACACGGTCCCATCGTGAGCTGGTATTTTTCCATTGGAAGGGGGTAGGATAGGAAACAAAAGATACCCACCATAGGTAAATCCTATTTAAGGCTGGGAAGTGAGGTAATCAGGACTCTTCTCCACTGCCTTCCCACCCAAGAAGGAAGACTGCTGCAAACACCTGAAGAAACAAAGAAACTGAGCTGGGGAGGCGGGGGCTGAGTCCAGGTGAGAAAGGACAGCCTGTAAAAGGAATACCTGAAGATTTAAGCTGCAAGCAGTGCAGTTTACCTTCAAGAAACTCTGCAACCTGCTTGAAACAACAATTAGGGTGAGAAATTTATTATTTGTAGCCAGTATTCCTTAGTATATTAAGCTTAGTTTGCGTGTTTTGTTTTATTTGCTCAGTAATCTGCTTTGTTCTGTTTGCTATCCCTTATAATCACTTAAAATTTACTTTTTGTAGTTAATAAACTTGTTTCATATTTATTCCAACACCCAGTTTGTGCAATTCATAACTGGGGAGAGGGAGGCAAAAAGCTGTGCATATCTTCCTCCACATTGAGGAAGGGGGTGATTTCAATTAGCTCATGCTATATAGATCTCCACACATGCAAGACAGTATAATTTTGGGTTTACACTACAGAGGGTGTTTGCACAGGAGTGCTTGGCAATCCCCTAGCGGAGTCCTCCCACAGAGAGCTGACTGTAGACCAGTGGTGGGCAACCTGCAGCCCGTCAGGGTAATCCACTGGTGGGCAGCGAGACAGTTTGTTTACATTGACCATCCGCAGACATGGGCGCCCGCAGCTTCCAGTGGCTGCAGTTTGCCATTCCCGACTTCCCACAGTTGCCATTGGCCGGAAATGGCGAATGCAGCCACTGGGAGCTGTGGTCGGCCACGCCTGCAGGCTGCCCACCACCAGTGTAGACTGTGTGTGATTCTACCGCTGGGTGTGTCCCTACCTGTGTGTGTGCTGGAAGGGGCCTTGAGAGCCTGACACAGCAGCACAGAGTGTGGGGGACCCAGGCTGGTGGGACCAGGTAACCTAGGCGGTCGCCTAGGGCACTACAATTTGGGAGGCGGCAACCACGGCGGTATTTCGGCGGTGGGACCTTCCGCCGCCTCTGTGGGGGGCGGCATTTCGGGGCGGACCTTCCGCCGCCTAGGGCGGCAGAAAAGCTGGTGGGACAGGCAGGCTCAGTGGGATCCCAGCACATCAGGTGGCACCCTGGAAAGGGGAGGTCCAACCTGTCACACACCCCACTTTCTATTTTCTTGCTAGCACCTTGCAGCAGCAGCTATGGGGATTAAATTCTTCTCTTCTCCAAAGCCTCCCGCACACGTTCTTTGGTAGACGTGGCTATCTGGCGGAACCGTGGGTGACAACCAGGGTGGGTAGGGAACAGTGTCAGGGGCTCCCTTGTCAAAATGTGGTGTCCACTGACTCGGCCTGACACCCCGCACGGGGAGAGCCCCAGCCAGGAGCGGCACCAGGGCTTTTGGCGCCCTAGGCGGGGGTCCCTCCGCGCTCCCGGTTGTCGGTGGCAATTCTGCGGGGGGGAGGGTCCCTCCACGCTCCCGGTCTTCAGGGCACTTTGGCGGTGGATCCCAGAGCGAGTGAAGGACCCGCCGCAGAATTGCCGCCGAAGACCTGGAGCGCGGAAGGACCCCCCTCCGCCAAATTGCCGCCAAGAGCGGCAAAATGCCGCCCCCCCAAATCCTGGTGCCCTAGGCGACCGCCTAGGTCGCCTAAATGGAAGTGCCGGCCCTGGCTCCAACACAGGTCTGAATTACTTGCAGGGCCGGCTCCAGGCACCAGGCACCCAAGCTGGTGCTTGGGGCGGCACCTGGAGGGGGGCGGCGCGGCGTTCTGGCCGCCGGGGAGAGCGGGGCCACAGGCGGGCTCGCC